>NC_136485.1:145304058-145559058 GCF_053919585.1 Euprymna scolopes
TCAGGATAGAGGAATTTTTTATGTCTATGTATCATTTGCCATCTTGTGCAAAGAATATTTTACCTACCCGTGGACGGGTCTCACACAACATATGTATGGAATAATTGTACCTTCATTGGACAGGAAATTTACAGCTCGTATGTGGAAAAAAATCCTTACCCCGGGCGCGTAATATACAACACATATTTAAAATTTTTGAAATAAGTTTATGTTGTGCTAAATTTTCAGTATGTCACAGGTGAGAGTGTGTTTTTTTTTACATCAAAGTGCTATAGTGAAGAAGCGCCGGATTATTTCATATAAATGCTATACTACTCGAATATATTACATGATTTTCGATTTTAATGAATTATGTACGTCACAGATAAGAATTTCTTTGTTTTTCATATGGGTAATTCACTGTATAAATACCTTATTTTCTGAGTAGGATACTGTAGAATTACCTTTTTTTAATTTAAGAATGAAAGAACTCGAGACTTTTAAGTAATTTTCTGTTGTGCTAAATTTTATGTGCGTCTAGAGTAAGTCTGTGTTTGTTATTTTATCTATTTTTATAGTAAAGAAGCACCTTATTTCTCATTTAAAAGTCATGCTATTCGATTATATAACGTGATTTTCGGTTTTAATGACTTTTATGCACGTCACAGGTAGGATTTGATTTGCTCTTCATATGAATACTATACTACACAAGTTCCTTATTTCTTGGGTAGGATAATGTACAAGTACTCTATTTTAATACATAGATGAAACTACTCGATGATTTTATATGCTTTTCTGTTGTGCGAACTTTTCCGTATGTCAGCGGTGAGAGTTTGTTTTCATAATAGAGTGCTATATTAAAGAAGCACCTTATTTCTTATACAAATGTCATACTACTTGAATATATATAATTTTAGGTTTGGATTACTTTTATGTACGCGATGGATGAGATTTCGTTTGTTTCTCATATGGATACTATACCGTCCAAGTACCTTATTTCTCGGGTAGGATACTATACAAGTACCTTTTTTCTAATTTAAAAATGAAAAAGCTCGATACGTTTATGTAATGTTCTGTTATGTTTCATTTTTTGTACGCCAAGTGCAAGAATTTCTTTGTTTTGTTATCTTGGCGTTATAGTGAAGAAGCACATTATTTCTCATATGCAAGTCATACTATTCGAATATTAAAAGTTTTAGTAACTTTCATGTATGTTACAGGTAAGATTTTCTTTGTTTTTTTATGTGTACTATACTATACAAGTATCTTATTACTTAGATAACATTTTTTGTACACATAAATGCATTAAAAATGATGATTGTATGTGATTTTTGAAATATGACTATACAAATATACAAAGATATATAATATATAAAATTAAAAATGGTAATTAGTATAAGAGTGAATCCAATGCATGCAGATATATAAGTATAAATGTATACTAATTATTCATAATTATCGGTTAATTAGTTTACCAGTGAATCCAATACATAGAAATATATAAACATATACAGAAAATTATAATTCATAATGACCGGTTAATTAGTTTAGAAATAAACCCAATAGATACAAATATATAAACATATACGCATAATTAAAATTCATCATGACCGGTTAATTAGTTTAGGAGTGATTCAATTACATAAAAATATATAAACATATACACATAATTAAAATTCATAATGATTGGTTAATTAGTTCAGGAGTGAATCCAATACATACAAATATAAAATCATATAAACATCTATAAAATTCATAATGATCTGTCAATTAGTTTAGGAGTGAATCCAAGACATAGAAATATATACACATATACATATAATAAATATTCTTAATTATTGACTAATTAGTTTAGGAGTAGATCCAATATAAATGCTATTACTTGATCTATTTACGTGATTTTTGGAATGTAACAAATAAGCTGATATATCATATATATTTTGAGTATGACATTTTTGTTACGTAAATCAAAACATTCTTCTGCATTTTTTTTTATAAAAGTGTTCTTGTGTATTATAACACAACATTTAAAAATCAAGAATATCGGAAGTTAAAAATAAAGAAAAAATCATGGAGATCAAAACATTTGTTCTAGTCATCGGTTACGCTACCCGTTGCACCAATGGAACAATTGCTGCAAGAACATTGTGAAATATCTTAATACATATATTTCTCTATTACTCGATGTACGCATGCACACAATGATGCCATTGTGCTTCGCTTATAAAGGTGTAATTGCTTTCAAGTTTGAACCCTTTTTTGACGCACTTAGCAATTATTTTAATCAATTAAATGCCCCTAATAAAATTCTGCCCCCAAAATGCAATATTTGAGCTATTGGATGCCGCCCAATGACCATCCGTCTAGGGGGAGATACAATTTGAAAAACGGAGACAGACATATCCACACACACACACACACACACATTGGCATTAGATTTTGTAAAATGTATGTTTTAAGTGTTTTCTTATTTTTATATTACTTTTCTAGATTTCACCGATAATATTTCCAAAGAAAGGCAGGTATGAGTGTGAAAACTACAGTAGAATTTTTCTCATACTTTTTACGACAGATTAAGACAATACAGACACACACACAAATACACACACACAGACACACCTGCGCACGCGCGTGTCTGTGAACGTATTTTGATTGTCGCGCTTTAGTTTTCTAGATGAAAAGCCTTTAAATTCCGGCGTTTATTTAAAACTCCCCAATAATAATCTGAGAGTAATTACAGGATGTTTGTTCATACAAACAGTATTGACTACATATGTACATACATGCTTTTGATCCAATCATTTTATAGGAACAGTGTAAGCCTGCTTGAGGTTTTATAAAATAATGACCCGATGACGCTGTTTTCGAAAGGTATTGCAACAGTAACATATACGCACATATGTAGCCAATAATGTTAGTATTAATTGCATATATATATATATATATATATATATATATATATATATATATAATATAAAGCTGAATGTGTGTGTGTTGGTGTGTTTCTGGTCACGAATAGGCTCCTCTATGGTTGACTATTTAAAAAAAAACTGATTACATATAATGATAGAAGATGTATCGAGCCACAGGAATGAGTATGTTCGATCTGGGAGAACGGTGGTTCATTAAAATTGTAGGGTCTGCGTTCGGGCCTTGTCCACAAAGTATGGAAATATGAAATTAAAAAATTTTAAAAAAAGTGTTGTTGATATAGATGTATATAAGAATACTTTGATAAGTATGTTTTAACTTAAATAGGGATGGTGTAATAAAATTGTGGGGTCTGCGTTCGCGCCTGGCCTCCATAGAATGGAAACAGGCACACGCTTGTATAAAGACTTTTCATATCTATCTGCGTAAGTATACTTTGATAATTATGTTTCATTTGAAGAAATATGGTATAATAAAATTATGGGATGTTTGTTCGCACCTGACCTCCATAGAATGGAAATATGTCACAAAGTTTAACAAGGTTTTTTAATACAGATCCACATAATATTGTGATAAGTGTTTCACTGTGAACAGGTATGGTATAATAAATTATGGGGTTTATCTGTTTTATTATTACTTTCATCATATTTTGCTTTGGTTTTGAAAACCCCAAATTCAACCAAAATTTACAATCCTTCCTTTTCATAACCTATCATACTTTCATGAATCAGAGTCATTTTTCTGTAGGCTGTTTTTGAACACAGTCAACGACGGGTACTTTTGCTAGTATATATATATATATATATATATATATATATATATATATATATATATATATATATATATATAAATATAATGCCTGTATTCGTCTTTCTGTGTGAATTATAAGAAATAAAATAAAAGAATATAGATCGAAAATGTTTACGCTTATTTTATAGCAAATTCTAAGACACGGATCTTTATAAGTTATTAGTGTACATGCTCCTTAAGCCAAAAACCACTTTGCCCATCATAAACAGACCCATAATCTATAACACCTTCATTTTGCAGTCATTTTTATTTCCAATCTGACGAACTATTATAATAAGATACGTGGAACACCGATCGCTAAATTCCCTCGTGGAAAATTACAATTTTCAGTGCTTCTTATCTATGTAGTAATAAACAATTTATACACGGTCTTTGACGTTATCATTTCCCGAGAAAGCGTCCCTATGTCAACAAAAAAAACACACACACATTATTGAAAGGTCGTTCAGTAAATGAGTTTACGGTTCAATCTCAGAGGAAATAAACGGAGAAGATGTTGACGTTTGTAACTTTAGAGTAGGAAAGGAAGAAGTTGTGCAGCAAGCATTTAATGATCATTCACGGGTTACAGTAAGGAGGTTTCGCAAGGAATATTTCTTGCGCATATAATCGGCTCATCATGAATAATAGATAACGTGAACAATTCAAGTTCACTGAGTAATTTTGTTCCGTTAGATGATGCCGTCTTTACACTTGCCAGAACAAGAGAGGAAATACAGATGATGACTAAATACACGCGTAAAGAGAAATAAAGCATTTAGAACTGATACTGCTTTTTCTTTTTCAATACTTACAGTGTTTCATGACTAAATTACAATACAGCTACTTGTACAGGTATTATTATTAATAAAACTAGCAAAAAAGTACATCATTATAATGGTTCGGACTGCTACTCTCGTGGCGGAATAGATACAAGTGTTAACTGCAAATATATTAAATTTGATAGATCGATATATATATATATATAAAGATGTAAATATTATAATTAATATAGATTAGGTTTTATTCAAATTGCGAATTTATCAATACTGCAATAGTACATTTTATTGTGAAAAACTAATATTATCCATATCAATGTTATACGTTGTGGCACAATATTTATCACATAATACTCCGCATAAAATTGCTGGGAACTTTTAGTGAATATACCATTTTATTCAAAAATTTCTTTAAAATGAATCATACTTGATAATGAGAATATTCACAAATATGTATAACTCGAATACATTTTCTTGAAAAATATTCTATTTAGAAATGCAATGTTTCTTTTTATATTTGAATATATGACCTTTGATTTGTGATTCGTTATTTCTCCAAATAGATTGTTTAATAGATTGATTTATATACTTAGTCGGAAAAGGTATTTTTACAATTTGGGTAAGAAAGTATTTCCTAATTACAAACCGATTACAAATATAAAATAAAATGTTCCAGGTTATACTAATTAATATCTGGTTTAGATAGAATTACTAATTGTAGAAAAATATGCAGGAATCGTTATTTATGTCGTCATCTTTTAAATAAATTATTAGAACAAGAACCCAAGTTTGCCCAGCGAGGCAAACTTGGGTTCTTGTACGGGAAAAATATCCAGTAAATAAAACGTTGTTTAGTAAATCGTTATTTTTTTTGCATTTCCATACACGAAACATGGATATAAATATCACTAAAACATCCACTGGATCATAAGCTTCATTTCGGTACCCAATCTGCCTGGGTGGATTGCCTGTAAGCTGAGACAAACCGCGTCACACACACACACAGTAAATCGAATAAAGTAAGGGAGATAATAACTTCCGGTGAATATCGGAAAGGTATCCAGTAAATAAAACGTTCTCACACCGCATCACACAGACAGACAGACAGACAGACAGTACGAACAGTTATAATAGAGTTTGTATGCGTGCAGATTTATTGAGAGCAGTAGAATTGTAAAAGTGTTTCAATAATTTTCAAATATCTTAAACATATGTATTAATGTATATATATATATATATACACACACATATATATATATATATATATATATATATATATATATATATATATATATATATATACGTATGTGTGTGTGAGTGTGTGTATGTGTGTGTAGGAGCTGATATTTTCAAATTTTGTACACTTTTAAATCAAGGATCATTCTATGTTTTTAAATTCTTCGTTGAAAAACCTTCTATTTTTTCTATTTTATTCAGATATTCACTGACTGTTTGCAATTGGATATGTCTACTTTATTTCTCATTTATACAATATACTATTAAACTATTATGCATTATGTTAAAAATATACATTACCCTTCTGATATATCCTTATATATAATAATACTTTTATTTTTTTGTTTATTATATATACAATATCTTTCTATTATTTGATACTTAACTCATTTGTAAATGCTATTGAGTCAGATATATTTGCATTTTGTAATATTTTCGGCCATTCTCAACTTCAGGCGAGAAGCATTGCGTTTCGGAATGCTCTGAACTAAAACGTTTTATTTTTTCTTACTTTTATCCTGTTACGTTACACATTTGTTTCGATGATATTTATATTATTCATTTAATTTTAGTTTTTGCTCCTTTTTATAGTGATGAGCCTTTTTTGTTGAAAGTTGAACGCCAAAAAGCGACATTATTCTTACACAAACGTAATATATATACATGTATATATATATACATGTATATATATATGCACAAATACACACCCTCACCCTCACATACACACGCACACACACAGACACAGACACACACTCACACACACACACATATATATGCATCAAAACTCATTAGAAAAGGAAATTCGAAGTTCTCGTAATACTGTCCGTAAAGGGCTTATATTTAATAAAGTTTATATCTCTTAATTTGAGATTCGGTAGCAAAGAATTCCAGCTTCATCCTATCTCCAAGCTCCAGATCATTAAGATACAATATTTTTATGTTTTCAGAATGTTTAAATAACTATAATAACATAACTAATTCATCACACCAAATACATAAACAAATATGGGAAATTATAATAATTTTCATAATATTAAATATCCTCGAATTGCTTTTCGGATCTTCTGCTCTTCTAGTCTTGTCTCATAATAACTTATCACAATATATTAGGTTGGTGCAAAAATAATATCGGTTTTATACAAATAGTTTAACTGACATTATTTTTGCACCAACCTAATATAATCCATTCAATGCCTTTTCTCAAAACATATAAGGATCCAAACGTTATGAGAATGCAAGGTATTTTTTGTAAGTTTTCATGTATTTTGCTGTTGCTATTATCAGATTAAATTACATATCTAGAAATTCCTTTAAATCCGTTTCTTCCTTTAAATCAACTTGAAATGGCATTTTTAAATGGATCATTTAAAAGTAATTGACGTCATCAATCGCACAGTGTTCCCAATAGAAATTAACAAGACTTCATTAATATTCATTCATATCTGATTACTTTGCGTTTATGTTTTTCCTGATGCTTGTTTGAATTATACTCTTCCCTTGAATACATAAGATAAAATTATAAAGTCGATTTTTTTCAGTGATATTGAACTGTCTTGTTAAACAATATTGCTCTTTATATACAAGTAGTATATCTGTTAAATAAGGAAAAATTAATTATTGCCCATTTATGTCATCATTATAAATTTAGAACACCTTTAATAGCCGATATCTTCTGATATTCATTTGAACATAATATAGACATGCATTTGTTTTTATTCCGTGCCTTTTTGAAATTCCGCGGGTGAAATGTGTCGACAGACATCTTTTGTACAGCACATGTTGCGGGTATTTTTGCATTTGATCCTTACAAATAGTTATGGGTTGCTTTTAATGCGATTATGTTTAGTGCAAAATTGTGTTTTTATTTCAGTTATTAAACCGCTGTTTTCTCTATCACCTACTATAAAAGGCGTTCCGAACAAAATGCATCCACTTTTTATTTCGGCCGAATTGATCAGAGGATTGTAAAAATTGCGTTAATATTACGAAATGGTGTGCATGCAACGGCGTTCTATAGTTAAATAAGCTAATAGCCAACAGCGTAAACATGAACATTTTTTATGTGCAATCTGTTGGTGTAAACCTATGGTATTTTTCCGAGAGGGTGGGGACTGCGCCTCTTGTACTATATACCAGCTGCATGAGGCTGCTTTTATGATAATAGATCAACAAGATTTCATGTTACTATTTTTGTTGTACAACGATAATTTCAATTATTTTCTGCTAGTATGTAACGGGCTTAAGCCTTATATCTATGTATCTATCAATCTCTATCTATCTATATATCTATTTATCTATTTATCTATCCATCTATCTCTCTCTCAATCTCTCTCTCTGTGTATATATATATATATATATATATATATATATATATATATATATATACATATATATATACGTGTGCGTGTGTACGTTTTTAATGCCATTTTTACCTTGAGAAAAACCTGCATGCTTAATTCAGAATGCATCTTAAAGGCCTCGTCTATCCTTGTAAAAGAGACCCAGTATTCATATATACACAATACATTCTTAAACGTAGCATTTTAATTCAATATTATCTGTGAATTGACAATATATTTTCTGGAAAATATGTTTCAGTTGGTGGGTTTGTACAAATATATTTAAATTTGTCTATTATTATATACAGACTACGGATTAATATATTTAAGTAGCTCTTAATAAAATCACATTGAGTGACTAATCAAGTTTATATTATATTCAACTCTTAAGAAGAACTCTTAAGAAGAAAACAGGAAAAAAGACAGACTATAAAAATTGTACGAAAACATGTGCACACATTTAAAAATCGGGCAGATGTAAGAATGCGCGAATATTACAAAATAACACGAGTTGAAATAACGTTTTTGGTTGGAACAACCTTTAAATCTTCTTACCACTTCTAAAAAGCAATAATGAAAAAATATTACTTCAGAAATATCGATTTAAAACGTATGGAAATATAAGTAATAATGATTTCCACGCACCTGATTGGTTTTCTCTGGGAAAATTAAAAAAAAAACGCATGTATCGGCATATTGAGGCTTGTGAAAACATAACATATTGGCTGCTCACTCACTCAAGCGATATAGATGACAACTGTTCAATGTTTTCTTATTTAAGTGAAAAAAAATATTCCAGCAACATAGTTTGGGGAGACATATTTCTCTTAAAATAAGAACTGAGTACATATGCTAAAAATAATTATATAAAATAATACACTTAGATGCATTTAAAAACAAAACTAAATTATATACAACATTAGAATTAAAATAATATAACAAATAAAACCTCAAGACATAACCTTAAAATAAACATTTTTACTTAAAATCATTCGATGAATATTTTTTATGCATAGATAAGTCATATACAAGGGAAATTGAATCTTTTTCGAGCAGAAAGAAAGTTTCATAGCAGAAAAAATATCACGAAAATAGACAGCCAGGTTTTTATTTTGGATTTCTTTGTTTGTTTTTTTTTCAAGCCTATTTTTCATTTAAAGTTTTAGAAAATTGAATACAGGAAAGGAAAACCAATTTTCTTTACAGCAAATTTAGACAATTCACTTACCTCAGTGACTCTTTTCGAACAGAACCTAGAAAGATGTTTTTTAATATATTTGTCAGAAAAAGCATCAGGAATATAGTTAGATTTTAATAGTATATACAAAATATAACTCTGAAAAAATATTATATATTTCACGATTATGCACAGGCTCCTTGTCATCTTGTATGATACCCCACAATTTTCAACAGAGAAAAACTTCCGACATTTTTAATCTTGTATGATACCCCACAATTTTCAACAGAGAAAAACTTCCGACATTTTTCATTTCCTTGTATGATACCTCACAAATTTTCAGCAGAGAAAAACTTCCGACATTTTTCATCTTGTATGATACCCCACAATTTTCAGCAGAGAAAAAACCTCCGACATTTTTCTTCTTGTATGATACCCCACAATTTTCAACAGAGAAAAACTTCCGACATTTTTCATCTTGTATGATACCCCACAATTTTCAGCAGAGAAAAACTTCCGACATTTTTTCAACTTGTATGATACCCCACCATTTTCAGCAGAGAAAAACTTCCGACATTTTTCATCTTGTATGATACCCCACAATTTTTCAGCAGAGAAAAAACTTCCGACATTTTTCAACTTGTATGATACCCCACAATTTTCAGCAGAGAAAAACTTCCGACATTTTTCATCTTGTATGATACCCCAACAATTTTCAACAGAGAAAAACTTCCGACATTTTTCATCTTGTATGATACCTCACAATTTTCAGCAGAGAAAAACTTCCGACATTTTTCAACTTGTAGGATACCCCACAATTTTCAGCAGAGAAAATACCTCCGACATTTTTCATCTTGTATGATACCCCACAATTTTCAGCAGAGAAAAACTTCCGACATTTTTCATCTTGTATGATACCCCACAATTTTCAGCAGAGAAAAACTTCCGACATTTTTCAACTTGTATGATACCCCACAATTTTCAGCAGAGAAAAACTTCCGACATTTTTCAACTTGTATGATACCCCACAATTTTCAGCAGAGAAAAACTTCCGACATTTTTCAACTGCGTCTGCTCGGACTGGGACATATATTTATGTAAAGCTCCAGTATCCCTACATAATCTATATTGGATATTTTATTTTATAAACTGGGGTAGTTTATTCGTCTCCTGTTGGGCCTCACCAGTGCATTAAATAAAGATCTTCATTCACAATTCCGTACAAATTCCTGAGTTCGACAAAAACGTCATTGAGTTTGTAAAGAAACAGTTGAAAACAGTCAGAGTCAACAGTAGTCTAAATGAAATAAATAGTAAAATCATAAAATCAACCAAATACAGTGGGGGTCAAAAGAGTTTGCAGACCTTTGTTTTCTCAATTTCTTTATTAATTTTGCTTTATTTTTTTTATTTTGGACCCTTTCATCATTTGCTAGTTTCCATTCTGCTCCTTTCCATTACTACATTTTACCATAAAAGCCAGTATTTAATAATAGTTCGACATGTTCCACTTTTCAGGCGAGCCAAATGTTTTTGCAAGTAATCTTAATTTATTGATAATGGCCAAAGAAAAGATTTTGACAGATAGGGAGAAGGGTGAAAGTGTTACATTTCTTGCTGCAAAGAAGTCTACATTGGAAATTTGGAAAATTTTGAAACGAGATCATCGAACTGTGAAACGTTTCGTCATTGATAACAAAGATGGAAGAAAAAAAAGCATAAAAGTGGCAGACCATAAACGACTTCACCACGAGATATTAGAAAAATCAAGAGGAGTTTGCTAGCAACCCCACACAGCACAAACAAAGCTATTTTCGACCATGCAGGAGTGTCTGGCATCTTTAAAAGGATCCGAAACCGGATTTTGAAAAAGATAACCGACCAGAGAACGCAGACAAAATGTCATCCTTTGAGTAACATAAACTAGCACTGGCCACTAAATATTTGAAAACCAGTTTTCAAAATGTTCTCTGGGCTGACGAGGCCAGAGCAACCCTCGACGGCCCCGACGGTTGGGCCAAGGGATGGCTTTTTAAAGACAATAGCCCACGCTTGCGATTCAGATGACAAAAAGGAGGAAGAGGAGTGATGATTTAAGCTGGTATTATTGGAAGTGAGATTGTTCGTCCTTTTCTTGTCCCTGGCTGTGTCAAAATGAATTCTGTGAACTACTGCAAGTTTTTGAAAGCAAATTTATTGCCCTGGTTGAATTCACAAAATGATGCTCTCAACCAGAATCTAATTATCCAACAAAACAATGCCTCAAACCATGATTCTCGGTTCACAAAACTTGGTTTTCAGACAAGGAAATCTCTGGTGAACCTCAGATGGACTGGCCATCTCAGAGCCCGGATTTGAATCCGAGAAAGAACCTCTGCTCGATTCTGAAGAGTTTACGAAAACGGGCATCAATTCCATAGTAAAAAAGACATTTGCGAGAGAATCAAGAAGGTATCTTCTGAAACCACACCTCAGCAAGTGGATACATTAACATCCTCTATTGATAGCAGGCTGATTGATTTGATTAAAATGGAGGAAAGCGAATAAAGGGTTAACTAGTTTCATAAATCAGTATTGTTATGTTAATTGTTATTTGCGCAAGAACTGTTATTTTCTTGTAATAGGTTGTCAATATATGGTACTATAATTATGATGGCACAATTTTTCAAATTATATCATGTTTAAAAATGTTATTTATTGCGGATAAATGAGTGTTTGTAAACTCTTTTGGCCCATATTCCTTCCTGAAATCATTTAAAGATCAATAACCCTCGGAATATAATTATTTGGTTTCCGTTTCTATGAATTTACTTAACAGTGAGTAACATAGTTATTATATTGGAAAATATTGAAGTATACATTTATCAATTTATACAATTTGCAAACACTTTTGACCCCCACTGTATGTGTCATTGTTTACATTGGAGAAACTCTATACACATTTATACTGGTGGGCAAGAAGTCACGAAAGGGTTTTAGATTTATATATATATATATATTTGGTTTTGATGGTATTTTTCTGCAATTTTTACACAATCTGACTAAGACTTTAGGAATTTTTCGAAAATAATGAAACATTTAGGCGAGTTTTGGGTGTCTAGAAAATCACGGCTAGAATTAAAGGAAAACATCAGGATCGCAATAATGGAGTTAACTCGCAATTCAGATATTCCGCAATCTGCCATGAATACTGTTTTGAAAATAGAACAGTTTTCGAAGCTGGAAATGGGAAACATTTTTTATAAGCAAAGATTATTTTCATTTTGTATGTTTTTAACATTCCCACTGTGTTAGTCAAATCGTGTTAAAATTGTAGGAAGATATCATAAAATATAATAGATCAAATTTAATTTTAAAACCCTTCAATGATTCTGGGACACGCTGTACATATGAACATTATTGTGATTGATATAATTCCCACATATATAGGCACATTACTGTAACTAGAATTTATACGATCGGATAATGTATAGGGTTTACATATGGTATCAAGGCGCACTAACATTTACTTACACCATTTCTGTTTTTTAACAAACAATAGGTTGATTGCAAGGATTGTATCATATCAGAATAACATATACAGCACTATCCTACAAGGGAGAGAATAGGGATAAGCGAATGGGCATTTGATAACAAAGGGCTTATTGCACTACAACCAAAAGAAAATTCCAAAGCTTGCCAGAGTATGTTCGGAACAAAGTATATTGAATACAGTTTGCAAAAACAATGTTAAAAGATATTCGTTGTAGTATCCTATCATAATAAGAAAGTTACTGCACCACTCATTTAAAAGAGAATGTAACACCGGATTATTGGTGATTTGTCGGACGAACACATGAAAGAGAAATAGATAATGCCTCATAGAATAAGCTTCTGACCACAAAACTGATGCTAGACTACCTATTATAAAAAGGGGGTCACGTCAAGTGGAATATTATCATAGAAACTTAACAGATATTACGCCACACCTAAAAAAAACTTAGTTTAGTATAAAATTTAATACACTATTCTGAAACTGTGTAAAAATCTCGATCGATGACTGAATAAGAGTGCAATTCATAGCAGTACCCTTCAGAATTCCGTTCAGGCAGCGCGATAACAAATTAATAAACAAATGGTCAAAGAATGAAAGAAACAATATTACATATGTATAGAAAAGATTACTCTATAATGATATATAAGTGTTCGTAATCGTTGTCCTTGTAAATCTTATTTGTTGATCGTATGTAATACTATCGTGCGCAGGTGGTTTTATAATATGTTTATCTTTTTTTAAATACGGTTACAACAAAACATATGTAAGACAAGTTGTTTTTATACACACACACACATCCACACACACATCCACACACACGGACACACACATATATATGCATATATACACACACAGACACATATATATATATATATATATATATGTATATATATATATATATATATATATATATATATATATATATATATATATATATATCTGTGAGGGAGATTTTCCTCCCGTAAATCTCCTTCTTTTAAATCTCCGCCGCTACAAGTCATTGACTCTTTTAAATCTAAACCATTATACTTAATCTAAGTATGCAACCGTAGAGTTTGGAGAGTACTATGATTGCTGCCTATATAAGTTACCAGGACTCAGATATAAAGTGTAGTAATATGCAATTAATTGAAATATTTTGAAACTCTCAAGATATATATATATATATATATATATATATATATATATATATATATATATATATATATATATATAGCTGAACACCTGCGTGTGTCTCTGGTTACTAATAGGCTCCTATATGGTTGACTATTATAGGAAATTGATCACATATAACGATAGCAGATGTATCGAGACACAGAAATGGATATGTTTGATCTGACATAATGATGATCTATTAAAATTATGGGATCTGCGTACGCGCCTAGTCCACAAAGTATGGAATTAAAAAAATTAAAAATGAAAAAAAAAAACGGTTACAAATGTTTTTTGATATAGATGTATATAATGATCCTTTATAAGTATGTTTTAACTTAAATAGGGATGTTATAATAAAATTGTGGCGTCTGCGGTAGACCCTGGCCTCCATAGAATGGTAATAGGCACACACTTAATTAAAGACTTTCCATATCTATCTGCGCAAGTATACTTTGATAATTATGTTTCAGTTTGAAGAAATATTGTATAATAAAATTATGGGGTGTTCCATAGAATGGAAATATGCCACAAACTTTAACAAGTTTTTTTTTTATAAAGATCTACATAATATTGTGATAAGTGTTTCACTGTGAACAGGTATGGTATAATAAATTATGGGGTGTATCTATTTTTTTTACTCTCATCATATTTTGCTTTGGTGTTGATACCCCCAAATTCGAAGCTATCTCTTTACAACCGTCCTTTTTCATAACCTATCATACTTTCATAAATCACAGCCCATTTTCTGTAAGCGGTTTTTGAACCCAATCCACGACGTGTACTTTTGCTAGTATATATATATATATATATATATATATATATATATATATATATATATATATATATATCGCGGCAAAACAAAGTCCGCACTTGCAACCTTTTCAAAAACTGCAAATTTAAGCAAAATTTAATTAAACTGTTTAAACACACGATAAAGCATTTGATTAGCCTTTTCTTCTTCTATAATTTTCCCTGTCGATATTTGACTTTAATTGAAATATTCTAGTGTTCTCGTCAATTAAAAAAATAACTTCAAATCGAGGAGGCAATAAGAAAGTCTGCACCATGGAAAATTGTTTAAATGTAATTTTGGGACATTATTGCAACAAAAATACCACAGGACCTCAATGAATTAGTTTATATTTAGAACCAATTAGACAGCCTGCAATCTTTTTGGAATTCCTTGCAACAATACTCCGGGGGAAAGGGCATCTTACTTTTCTTTAATTTTTGTCCAAAGTCCTTCCAAATTGGAACTTTTATCATTGCGCATCTGTTGCTTGATATAATGCCATACGATTTCGATAGGATTGAGGACTGAACATTGTGCAGGCCAATCCAAACATGTAATATCATGCTCTGACATTGCCAGCTGTGTTAATGGGAGCATTATCCTGCATGAAGATGAGATTATCACCAAAATTCCTACAAAAGTAGGATAGAAATTGGTCAGTCAACATATTAATGTACGTGGTCAAATTAATTCGACCTTGCAAGCGAACTATAGGCCCTGTACCATTGACACTAATAATTCCTACACCAAATCTGAACTTTTACCAGATTGCAGAGTTGAAATCGAACATCTAATCCTAAATTCTTCGTCTTTCCACCGACAGACGTAGTGCCTACCATCACTGCCTAGCATATTGAACTTGCTTTCGTCGCTAAAAAGCACGTTTGACCAGTATGAAGAGTCATGATTTGCATTTCATTTGACCAATTCCACTCGGCGCTTTCTGTTCTTTAAATAAATCATTGGCTTGCGTCTTGCAACATGTCCGCGCAAGTTAAATTCCTTTAATCTGTCCTTGACAGTAGAAGGATTGCAATTTTTACACGTAGTCACAGTTGTGTGATTTGGGGAGCCGTTTAAAGTCTTAGTCGGATCTTGATAGCATTGTCTTCCCTGTTAAATGGTAGCTCTAGTACGATCAGATTTAGGGACATCACTTACATTGCCGCTGTTTTGGTAATTTTGCACATTTTTCTACCGTTTTCTCATAACATAAAAATCTGCGGTCGATTTCTCTATTCGATAAACCAGATAGGTGGGGATTAATGAGCTCCTGACGATCACTAAGGGAAGGTCGTGGCATATGGACTAAATGTTGCGTTGTATAACCTGGAACAACATCAATTACGATTAGAGATGTTTTGTTGCCTGTTAGTGGATATTTTAAACTGATTTAGGGGCGATAATATGAGCTGGTTTTAAAGAAATTTCTTGTGGCGGACTTTCTTTTTTGCTCCTTAATTTAAAGTTATTGTTTTATATTGGCGAGAACACTAGTCTATTTCAATTAAAAGTCAAATATGAACAGGTAAAATTATTTAGGAAGAACAGGCGAATTAAATGAGTTATAGGTTGTTTTAACAGTTACATTAAATTTAACTTAAATTTGCAGTTGTCAATAAAAATACAAGTGCGGACTGTCTTTTTGCCGGCGCTGCGTATATATATATATATATAATAACAAGGTGACCCTATGTTGCTAGGGATTAAATGAGGATCAATGAATTTTCACTTTCCCATATTTTTATTGTCATCGAAGTTGATGTATTAGCCCATTGATCAATCAAATAAATTTATTGCCTTCTCTCATTGGGGACTCATCACTTGGACCCTGAAGGGAGCTTTGTTGTTTATTTGACAAAATTATTTTTATATATAATGCCTTGCTTTAAAGTTTAACATGCAAGCATCATGTACTATACTTATATCTTGCTTAAAATAGAGACATTCATTTCGAACCCCTCCCTCTTTATCATGTCAGAGAACATACCGTTGGTTTTGTATGGTATGCCTTTCGGACTGAGTGGTAAAAAAACTTCTCAAATGCATTTGTCATGTTAGTCTGTATTGAATGTTAACTTTGATGCAAATCGCTTTTTGTTTTATTTCGTCGGATTGTTCCGATTATCTTTCATCGATACTGATGAGAGATATTGCGGCTACCTAAAAACACTGCCATGCAGATAAAGCACCTGGTGTGAAATTTCATAAAAATTGAGCAATCCGTTTTAGAGTATATAATAAATGAACGAATAGACACTCAGCTCCACAGAAAAAGTTATCTTTATAATTAGGTAGATACAGATAGATATACATTATTAATATAGATTAATAATGATAGATACACGTTATTAATATAATTGGCTGATAGCTTGTATTCGGAAATTTTTCCAACTATTTTTTGCTTTATTACTTCGCTAAGAGACAGAAAGGTGGTAGGCCAAGCATTAACATTGAAAAGAATTCAGCGAAATAAAGTTAAATTGATCAAAATCAACGGTTGCATAACAAAATTATATGCAACAACAACAACTATTAGGCAGCTTACGCAATGTAACATTTGATAACTTGCATTTACATAACAAAACAAAATTTCTGATATCCATGAATAAATGCTTGCCGGCCAACCTCTCCAAAAGTATTTACATTAATCAGAAACAGAAACAAAAACAAAATATGACTAGTGTTTTAGTAAATTATCATAACAAAAACGAATTTCACATTTAACTTATTCTGCTGTAAATTTTAATTAAAATGAAACAAAATGAATAAATACTAGGCATGAAGTCAATGAAACGTTGCGTTGTCTCGTTATGCAAATTTATTTAAAAGCAATTAATAAAAAAGATTTTGAATTAAACTTTTCGCTTGAAATCTAAGACAATTAATTTAGAAAATTCGACGTGGAGGTCATAATTATTTTATGTTTTTGATTTGAAATAATTTCAAAGCGTACATGGACAAAGTGTATAGTTTACGATTATGACAAATGTTTATACATTCTGTCTATTCGTAACATATATAATTATGTTACGGCTTATATAACAAGTCACTGAAGACGAAAGTTATTTTCATCTTTGTGAATGAAGAGATCCAGTTTATAATAATAAATTTTAGGAAGAATCTTTTGTTGACTTTTACAGTAAAATAGTAAATTACTGTATTTTAGTTTATGTTTAGTTCATCTGCTTTTGAACATATCGGCCATTGCCTTTTACTGTCTCTCAGTTTTGAGAAAGATTCAGTCTTGGATTTTTATAACAGGAGTTGCGCAATCCTCAACCACAGCTTTCCTGCGTCGACATTGTAAACTACTAGTTGCAAGTGAAGTGTATAAACAGGAAAACTAGAAACAGATTCCGAGATAAGCGAAAAGCACATACAACGCCTAAAATTCCCACATCTTCACCCATCTGGTACTGGGCAGGCAAAGCGTTGCTTACCTTCGGTTATCTGATCGCCCCCAAGATCGCCAGGGGCATGAGATATGTGCCTATATTAAAGATGGCTTTCCATGTGGTAGAGACATCCCCAGAGAAGAACCCAACTTACCCTATATGTGCTTCCGGGTTGCACTAGCTCACACTACTGCATTTATATTTACTCTCTATCGCCCCCACAACAGCGGAGTTGCTATCTTTAAAAGCATATCTGAGAAAATTGACCACGTTCTATTTGCTTATCCTTCAGCTAATATTCACGTATGTTGAAACTTCAATGTTCACAACGTGGAATGGTTGACCCACTAAAATAAGACCGATGATAAATGGAGGGTCTGTCATGATTTCTCCATTGCTTATGACCTCACTCAGATTGTTCACGAACCCACCCGTGTGCCAACAATGACGGCCAGTATGCAAGTATACTAGACCTTTTTCTCACAACTTGCCCTGAACTATGTTCAGTTTCTCGTCTTGGATCTTCCGACCACTCTCTTGTATGAATTAAGATAAAAATGAAATGTAATAAGTCCCCAGACGTACCTCTCCATCGTACAGTATATCGATACACAATGGCTGACTGGGATAGCTTCCGTACATTTATATCGGATTTACCTCTGCGTTCCATGTTTAAAAAGGATGTGTCCTCTATAGCATCAGACCTGAAGGAATAGTTAATTGTAGATATAGACCGTTCATACCCTCGAAAAAGTTCCAGCAAAAACCTGACAGCCAGCCATGGTTCTCTCCAGAATGTGTTGCTGCCATTGCGCACAGAAATCAATTTTTCCACTGCTTCCAACGTAATAGATGTAAGGACACGAAATCCGTTTGCAGGACTGCCAGCAACCATTGTAACAAAGTAATAAAGAACGAAAGAAAGTTGTATGCTCAGTCCGTCAAGTCAAAAGTAGCTGACAGCGGCTTAGTCCCCATTATTTTTGCAAATAGCAAACAGAATCCCGAACAAAAGCGTGTGCTCTATCCCAACTATCATCAATGGACCTGAGATAATCTCGTCAGCATCAGAAAAAAGCCACACTCTTTGCCAAGAACTTTGTAGCTAATTCTACCCTTTGCGAACCAATAGTTCCTCGTGTATCAGAAAACACGCTATGTGATATATATATATCTGTACGTGATGTTGCAAAGCTAATCAAAAACATTGATTTCAGTAAAGCAACCGGTCCTGACGGTATTCCAATTATATTACTAAAAAACATCAACCAGAACTAGCGCCCACACTTACAAAACTGTTTAAACGTTGTCTTAAGGAGAATTGCTTCCTATCACATTGGAAAATCTCACCAGTATGCCCGGTATTAAAGAATTCAGGTTATCACTCATCCCCTTCTCAGTACAGGCCAATAAGTCTCCTGTGTGTCATGAGTAAGATGCTGGAATCTGTGTTAAACACAGAAGTAATCAACCATCTCAGCAAAAATAACCTTCTTAGTGACACACAGTATGGTTTTCGTTCTGCTAGATCTACAGCAGATGTGCTTACAGTTATATCTCACAGGATTAGCGAATATCTCGGCGGAAGCAACCTTTCTATGGCAATTGCTCTTGCCATATCTAAGGCCTTTGATAGGGTATCGCATAAAGGTTTACTTCACGAGTTCTCTAGCTATGGTATAGCTGGGAATGACTTCTCAATTATAAAAGAATTTCTTTCTGATAGGTTTATTAAGAGTAGCAGTTGATGGGCAAAAACTAGAAGCTCAGAGTATTAATGCTGAAGTCTCCCAAGGGCCATCCTGGGCCCAACACTTTTGCTGATCTACACTAATGATCTTCCAAATGAAACCCTTTCATCATTTGTATACATTTATGCTGATGGCACTACCATTTCTGATAGCACATCTAAGATAGTAAACGACCAAATTATCTCCGATTCTCTCTCCTCTGATCTTGAGCACGTGTTACAATGGGAAAGGATTGTCTGGTTACTTTTAATGCATCTAAAACCAAACTTCTTTCTTTACATCATCACCATTCTGATCCCCATCTGGCATCAATTGAAATGGATGGCTCTCGTCTTGAGGAGGCCTCAAGTTTTGACAAGCTTCTGGGCTTGACCTTTACTCCTTATCTTAAAGGAACACGTATATCAAATCTGTTGCTAAGGCCGCTGAAAAAATGGTGGGATCCTTCTATAGATCCATTAGATATCTCACTGTTAATGCAATTCTCTATCTATATAAGAGCCAGTTACGTCCGAGGATTGAATACTGTTGCCACATCTGGGAAGGAGCTGCTAGAAAGACCTTGTCCAGCCTTGATAGAGTTCAAAATAGACTTCGTGACCTCGTAGGAGATGCCCGTTTCTCTTCCCTGCAACCTCTATCTCACAGAAGAGATGTTGCGAGTTTGTCTCTGCTGTATCGTTATTTTCATGGAAAGACGTCAGTCTATGTCCCCCCCCTACCTCGCTAAACTTTCACAAGAAACACCCGCCTTGCTGAAAACACTATCAATAATTCCCCCCACTCTTTATCTGTGCCTAAACCTAAACGTAGATTCCATGAGCAAAGCTTCTTTCTTAGAACTTCACGCCTATGGAATTGTCTTCCGTTTTTCTGATTTCCAGCTGACTACAATATGGCTGTCTTCAAGTCTAACGTAAACAAGTTTTTTTATGTGGCGTTCCATATAATTTAACAAATTTACCGATTTCCCATTACTAACGACTACTATATTGTCCAATTTCTTCTGTACACTCTTTAACCGTTATCGTCGAGTGGCATCTTGATCTTGATAAGTGGTGATACCTATGTATATAAAAACAAAAAAAAGGTGTGTCAACGCGATTGCGCCGTTAATATAAAGAATGTTGTAGCCATATTTGATGTTATTCAAAAAAGCTTTCGCTTGATAAAACCAATTAAATGCAAAAGGTGTAAATTCAACTCGATCATTTTCCAGTCGAAATCGGGAATCTGTGGGGAAGTTTGACGAGAGACTTTATTGAATGGCAATGGTTACTTGCTCTTATTATATCAGCCGTAAACGATAAGACCTAATTCATAATTCTTAATTGTATTCTTAGTATCGCTCGTAGGGTGTATTGACATTTTAATCCCCATCATACAGTCAGTCATAGCTGAACATTACTAAGCATTTATATCCGTTATTTCTTAATTTATAAAATTAAATAAATGGATTGTGCAAAATTCCGTTCAAACTTCTATGTTCGACGTAAACATCCACACAGTTTTATAAACGACACCAAAAAAGGTTTTAGTTTTCCAAGTAAGGTACAATAATGTATTCAACTGGTTTTAACGGTTCGCAAACGTAATGACCTGATGTTCTCGAAAACTGATGTGTGTTACCATTACCTTCCTCAATTTTTCGTAATTCATCCCAATAAATTTTTATCTTCTCCACAATTTATTTAGCATGTCATGTCTGCCCAACGAGGAGCAAATATCGCAAAACGTATATCCTTTGATAGACATACCTCGAAAAAACCTTTAAATTCACATTTTTACGGAACATATAAATGAAGACCTACTCAATCTATTAATATCTCTTATTGGTTGGCTTGTTTTCGGATAATGCTTGACTCAACGCGGATATTTTCCTATGTCCATTTTTCCTCATATGACTTTATTTTTAGAGTGGTATTGGTTAAAGAAAATACTATATTGTATTTCCTGTTTTTAGAACAATCACTTCTGTAATTTCGCAAAATTTTATTTCTTTTGTATACGCAGTGAAACCAGGATATAAGCGACCCTGATCTGAGAAAGCGAATATTTAATATTTAGAAAGTAAACAATAATATTAACGGTGCAGCTCCATGAACCTTGAACTTTGTTTAACTATTCATTGATACTTGACAATATTGATTTGACTTTATTGCATAAAGGTAAACCAAAACATATACGGCCTTCAATTATTTAATTATGTATTTAATGATATTTTAATTAAGTTTAAACAGTAAAAGTTTCGTTTTTTTTTCACCATTTTGTACATTTTATACATTCGTAGTTTTATTTTAATTTAAAATCTGAGAACATGACTTCCCGTAATAATTCGAGAATGTAAAACAAATGTACACTATATGCTTGCTATCGAAATTCAACCGATATTGTTCTTGAAAGAGATTCCCCCTAGACGGAAAAAAAGTTTTTTGCTTTAAATGCACGTAATATATTAATATTTATTAAAAATAATAGCGTAATATGCGAGTTTAGTGGACATATATTTACTAGTATGAAAAGATGTATACCCATATGTGTCCATGCTCGTACGCAGCAATGTATGAATACGAATTCAAAAAAACAGCGATAAACACATGCTTATACAGAAATATATAAATACAACCGCATAATCTCGATATATATTTTTGTAGAATAAAATGTATATGTATATATGTGTTTGTGTTGCTCTGTATAAATAAGGATTTAAAACACAGAGAAAAAACTACCGTAACGGCACAACAACACACGTTTCTTTCTATGTGGAGATTCAACACACAAATATGAATATTTATGAAGCACTGTATAATTCCCTCCTGCAGCATGTCTACGTATATAACAACGCACGTACTTTCTAATGGGAATTTTGGAGATGCGAAATCCTTATGCATTTATAAACGTGCCTTCAGTCTATATATTAATATTAGCAATGTTTTCGAATTTACCATTTCTCATGATAACAATGGAAATATCTTTTTCCCTCTTTTTCTCTATTTCTTTATTTCTCGATGTATATATATATATATATATATATATATATATATATATATATACTAGCATAAGTACCTGTCGTTGACTGGGTTCAAAACAGCTACCGAAACTGGTTGTTGGTTGGTTGTTTTTGTTTTACGGCATATCACCCCTTTTCAGGTTATTTAATGCCGAATCCAAAGATTTTGAAGAAACTCTTTTTAATAGAATATATTTGTTATTTCTAAGTCGGCTTCTATTCAACCCATAGATGGGACCCTAACAGGTACTAACACTACGGATCAGAGTGGACCTGGAAGTAATGGCAATTAAAGGGTTGCCCCCCCAAAGCCCGTAAGCAATGGCCTAACCACTGGTTATAGTTTAAGGTCATATCCAGGGCCAACAGAAAATGGACTCTGATTAATGAAAGTATGATAGGGTGTGAAAAGGGGCGGTTGTAAAGAGATAGCTTCGAATTTGGGGGTATCAAAAACAAAGCAAAATATTAAAGTAAAAATAAAATAGCAACACCTCCTAATTTATTATACCATACCTATTCACATTGAAACACTTATCACAATATTCTCTGGATATATATATATATATATATATATATATATATATATATATATATATATATATATATATATATATATATAAAAACTTGTTAAACTGTGTGACATTCTATGGAGGGCAGGCGCGAATGAATACCCCATAATTTTGTATACCATATTTCTTCAAACTTAAACATAATCATCAAATATACTTACGCAGACAGATATGAAAAGTCTTCATTAAAGTGTATGCCTATTTTCATTCTATGGAGGCCAGGCGCGAAAGCAGACCCCACAATTTTATTATACCATCCTTATTTAAGTTAAAACATATTATCAAAGTATTATTATGTGCACCTATATCAAAAATACGTGTAAACGTTTTTTTTTAAATTTTAAAATTTTTCAAGTATTATTATGTACATCTCTATCAAAAACACTTGTAAACGTTTTTTTTTTATTTTTTAAATGTTTAAAGCTGCTTTAAGGACAGCCAGCAACCACTGTAAAAGAGTAATAAAACATGCAAGAGAGCTATATGCTCAGTCTGTTAAATCCAAAGTAGCTGAGCAGCGGCTTGGTTCCTACCAGTTCTGGCAAATAGCAAACAGGATCTTGAACAGAAGTGTGCGTTCTATTCCAACTATCATCAATGGACCTGAGGTCATCTCGTCAGCATCAGACAAGGCCAGACTATTTACCAAGAACTTTGCAGCTAATTCTACCCTATGCGGCAATGACCATCAACTCCCTGTGTTTCTTCCTATAATAGACAACACGCTATGCAACATACAAATATCTGTGCGTGAGGTCGCCAAGCTAATCAAGAACCTTAATTCCAGACAAGCAACTGGCCCTGATGGCATTCCAATTATAGTGCTGAAAAAGCTCCAACCAGAGCTTGCCCCCATACTTACAACACTGTTTAAGCGTTGCCTTAAGGAGAAGTGCTTTCTAACATACTGGGAAAACCTCACCCGTATGCCCTGTATTTAAGAATTCAGGCGAAAAGTCATCTCCCTCTCAGTACAGACCAATACGTCTCCCGTGTGTCATGGGTAAGTTGTTGGAATCCATATTAAATAAAGAAGTAGTCAACCAGCTCAATAGAAACAATGTTCTTAGTGACAGGCAATATAGTTTCCGCTCTGCCAGATCTACAGCAGATGTTCTAACGGTTATATCACACACGATTAGTGAATCTCTTGACAAAGGTTTTCTTTTCCAGGGCAACTGCTCTTGACATATCGAAGGCCTTCGATAAGGTATGGCATAAGGGCCTACTTCACAAGATTTCCAGCTACGGTATTACTGGATATGTTTTCTCAATTATTAAACCATTTCTCTCCAATAGGTTCATAAGAGTAGTGGTCGATGGGCAGAAATCAAAGGCCCACAGTATTAATGCTGGAGTCCCTCAGGGGTCCATCCTGGGCCACATCTCTTCCTGATCTACATCAATGATCTTCCAAAACACATACTTAAATCACTCGTTCACATCTATGCTGATGACACAATCATCTATGGCAACACATCAAAGGCCGTAAATGACAAAGTTCTCTCTAATTCTCTCTCCTCTGATCTTGATCACGTGGTACAACGGGGGAAGAGGTGGCTGGCCACTTTTAATGCATCCAAAACCAAGCTTCTATCTTTACATCATCAACGCTCTGATCCCCATCTGGCATCAATTAAAACGGATGGCTCTCGTCTTGGAGAGGCTCCATGTTTTGACAAGCTTCTGGGTTTGACCTTTACTCCTGATTTAAAATGGGACACATATATCAAATCTGTTGCCAGGGACGCTGGGAAAATGGTGGGATCCTTCTATCGCTCCAGAAGATATCTCACTACTGATGCAATTCTCTATCTTTATAAAAGCCAAGTACGTCCAAGAATGGAGTACTGCTGCCACATCTGGGTAGGAGCTGCTAAAAACAACCTATCCTGCCTTGACAGAGTACAAAATAGACTTCGTGGTTTAGTGGGGGTGCCCTTTTCTCTTCCCTGCAACCTATCTCCCACAGAAGAGATGTTGCGAGCCTATCCTTGTTTTATCGCTATTTCCATGGCAGGTGCTCGTCTGAGCTCCAATCCCTCGTCCCCCCTCGCCAATCTTTCACGAGAAACACCCGTCTGGCTGAAACTATTGTCAATAATTTTCCCCACTCTTTATCTGTGCCTAAATCCAAACGTAGATTCCATGAACAAAGCTTCTTTCTTAGAACTGCACGCCAGTGGAACTCTCTGCCGCTTGCCTGTTTCCCACCTGACTACAACTTGGACGTCTTTAAGTCCAACATAAACAAACTCCTGACAAACCGCCCCCTTAAGTAAGACACTCTATCAAAACCCCCAATACTAATGATCTCGGCAATACTATGTCATTGCTGTACACGCAATAACCCTTATCCCTGAGTGGCCTTCGGGCCTTTATAAGTGGTGACCCCTATGTAAAAAATTACTTTGTGGAACAGGCGCGAACGCAGACCCCACAATTTTAATGAACTACTGTTCTGCCAGATCAAATATACCTATTCCTGTGTCTCGATTCATCTTCTATCATTATATGTGATCAGTTTTCTATAATAGTCAACCATATAGTAGCCTATTCGTGACCAGACACACACAAAGACGTTCAGCTTTATATATATATATATATATATATATATATATATATGTATATATATATATATATATATATATTGTGCGCTTTTATTCCATTTCTGTAACTTTATGCTTACATACATCATTTAAACATTTTAATATAAATAGCTTCATTAACTAGATACTAATATTCTACATTAAGTAAAGACACACATCGTATATTACTACTTAATTTTATTTTAAAATACTGAACGATTGAGCATAAATACATACTATTTTTAAGCACGATTTTACTACATAATTTCACTTAAGGGTCTTTAATTATTATTTTATTTTTTCATATGCTTATTAAAATCATTTTATTTATTAATAAATAAATCAAAACATATATCAGTTTTATTATCTACTTCTTAATCTATTTCTTTTTATATATTTTGTTTTCTCTCATATGGATTACAATTGACTGTTCATCGCGCACACGTATGCCTATCAGCATTATAGAAAATTTATACAAACCTAGCAATCAGACTGTCGTAAAATCTCGCTCTCGTATTATCTGTCTTTTCAATAGCTTTTGCTTCTACTAAATATGGATTTGTGTTTTTCGAGAAAATACATTATGTAAAATATGCATTGTGGTTTGTGCTGATCTGTCGATATATGTGTGAGTTCCGCTCTCATCTACACAAAAACGGTTGGCCGATTTTATGAATCTTCACAAAAGGTACTTTACGCCCCTGCTAGTACACTTCAATGGGTTTTATATCAAAATGTATTCGATAAATATCGATAATCGAAAATCAAAATTATCCGATGACAGAAAGAACAAACTTTTGGGGGCAAAGTTGGCACTTTTCACAGCCTAACATCAGAAGAGTATTTGAGAACTTTTATTACCATTCAAGCCGAAAAGACTGGCATATAAGATCAACAGGTTGTTTCCTTCATTAGCAGAATCGCGTTTGAAATGAATGCTTTTGCTTACACAACAATTAACCAACAATATCTAACTTTTCACCATATATTCAAATCATTATCACCGCACAATCAGTAATGCCAAACATATGAAAAAAAAAACAGCAGGTTATTTGATATGAGGGGGCGCATTTTTAATGAACGTTTCTATTTAGACCACAACTACATTGAATTTTGTATTTTAAAATTTAATACAATCATATATAGAAGTAATTTGATAAAATCAACAGTAAGTGTTCTATACTAAAATGTAATCTACAATGTATTCTGCGATAAATCACAACTAGAAACATGTGACGATTCTTTTATGTGCATCGAGATTTGTCTTCCCAATTAGTGCATACAATCAAAAATTCCTTTTACAAATGGGCTATCTCTTAAATTTCGACGACAGGATGTGTGTGAAACATTCGATAATAATCATTCAATCCCGGACGATGTCGGGTGTTCTTGCATTTACTAATAAAGATAGCGTATGTTTTCTTCTGAATAAGTTTAATAATGTTTTATGACTACTGGCCAGGCCAAGTCTGCTTCAATGGATGCCCACTAAACTTTCAAGAACGCCATGTTCGTGCAAACGATGATTAATGAAATAAAATGCGCGTGATACTAAAATACTTTCACATCGAAACTTAAAATAAGCTGGTAGCAATCATCAGAAAACAGTAATTTATCAGGGATAGTAGGGGAGTCTGCTTTACTGCAGGCAACTTCGTAACTTTGGCTTTCTTAATTTATACTTTATAATTTACTAGCGGGGCTACCCGGCGTTGCTCGGGATAGTATAAACAATGAGAAAATTGAATTTGGTTTTGTAATATATTTGTTATTCTTATGAGAGAGGAATTTTGTATGTTTATGTATCATTTGTTATTTCGAGCAAAAGAATATTTTTCCTACATCATACGGGTATTACACATATGAAATAATTGTATCTTACCTAGGGTAGGTCATGTATAGCATGTATATGAAAGGACGGATAATATACAACAAATTGATCTTATCAAATCCCAAGCGATGCCAGGTATTTTACTCATATATATTCTCGCCTATTTCATTCAATCCCGGGCAACGCTGGGTATTTTGCTAGTATATATCTCAATCAATCTCAATAAATCCTGGGTGACGCAAGGCATTCCGTTAGTATATATTTGCATCAATCTAATTCAATCAAAGGCATCGCCAAGTATTCTGCTAGTATATATTTCCATCTATCTCATTACACCCCAGGCGACCGTGTATTCTGCTTGCATACATTTGCATGTATCTCATTGAATCCAGGGTGACTCCTAGTAATCTGTAAGTATATATGTGGACGTATCTCGTTAAATTCCATAATTCCTGGATTGTTACAAATTTTTACAATTTAACCCAGATTATCGCTCACCTGTCTAAAATAATAACTTTGAGACATTGACTTGGCTGGTTTTCATTATAAACACATCATCCAAATAACTCATATTTCATCATTTTTCATAATTTTTTGATATGTTACTAAATTCAACAACCATGTCCAATGATTTAACTTACATTATCACCACCACTCTTACTAAAATAAAAACTTTGATACATAGGCTATGGTATGTTACTAATTTCGACTATCACTTTTCATGAGTAAATCCACATTATCGCCCCCTTCTATCACTAAAATAATAACTTTTAGACATAGTATGGCTGGTTATTTCATTAAAAACCCACAAAAGAAGTAACTCATATTGTATCAGTGTTCATAATTCTTGAATATGTTACTAATTCATTTTTAATGAAGTAACGAAAATAATTGCGACCTCTTACTAAAATAAAAACTTCCATACATTGTCTGGTCTGTCTACTTCATTATGAATACACCAATCAAATAACTCGCATTTCATCATTTTTCATAATTTTTTGATATGTTGCTAATTTCAAACTCCTCTCCTCTTACTAGAATAATACCTTTATGACATTTCTGGGCTGATTATTTCATTAGAAAAACATCAATAAAATACCTCAGATTTCATCATTTTTTATAATTCTTGGATATGTTATGAATTTCGACAATCAAATTTTATGTGTGCGCACATCTAATCGCCCAATTCTTACTAAAATCATAAATTTGTTACATTTACTGGGCTGTTTATTTCATTATAAACACACCAATCAAATAACTGAAACTTAATTTTCCATAAATCTTGGATATGTTCCTAATTTTGACAATAATTTTTCATGAGTTAATCAACATTATCGCCACCTCCTATCACTAAAAAAATAACTTTCAGACATTGCATGGTTGTTTTTTCATTACAAATACACCTATCAAGTTACTCACATTTGACCATTTTCATAATTCTTGGATATGTTACTAATTTCGACAATTATTTTTAATGTAACCCAAATAATCTCCCCCTCTTTAACCGATACGATTTCCTTCCTCTTACAAAAATAACAACTTTGATTCTGCTTCTAGCCTGTCTATTTAATTACGAACACACCAATCAAATAGCTCACATTTTATCATTTTTCATAATTCTTGGATATGTTACTAATTTCGACAATCATTGTTTATGATTTAACCCACATAATCGACCCCTTTTTCTAAAATACTAACTTTGAGACAATATCTGGTCTGTTGATTCCATTACAAACACACCAATCAAATAACTTACATTTAATAACTTTTCATAGTTCTTGGATATGTTACTAATTTCGACAATCGTTTTTCATGATTTAACCCACAGAATCCCATCTCCTCTTGCTAAAATAATAACTTTGAGACATTGTCTCTGGTTATTTCATGATAAAACCACCAATCAAATAACTCACATTTTATCATTTTTCATAATTCTTGGATATGTTACTAATTTCGACAATCATTTTCCATGATTTAACACACATAATCGCCCCTCTCTTACTAAAATAACAACCATGCAATATTGTCTAGGGTGTCTATTTCCTTACAAATATACACATCAAATAACTAACATGTCATCAGTTTTCATAATTCTTGGATACGTTACTAATTTCGACAATCATGTTTCATGTGTTAACCCACATAATCCCCTTCCTCTTACTACATTAATACATTTGAGAAATTGTCTGTGCTGGTAATTTCATCACAAACACACAAATCGCATAACTCACATTTCATAATTTTTCACTTTTTTTTGGCTATGTTACTAATTTCTACAATCATTTTTAATGATTTAATTTAATTTAACTCTCATAATCGACCCCCTCTTACTAAAATATTACCTTTAAGACTATATCTGGGCTGTTCCTTTCATTATAAACACACCAATCCAATAACTTACATTTAATCACTTCTCATAATTCTTGGATATGTTACTGATTTCGACAATCGTTTTTTTTATAATTTAATCCACATAATATCCTTTCCTTTTGCTAAAATAATTACTTTGTGACATTGTCTGGCGTGTTATTTCATTATAATCACACCAACAAATAACTCGCATTTTATCATTTTTCATAATTCTTGGATATGTTACTAATTTGGACAATAATTTTTCAGGATTTTACGACATAATCTTCCTATATGTGGTATTCTGTTAGCACAAATATCCCCTTATCTGATCTGATCCCAGGTATTATCCTAGGAAACATCCCATCTATTACATCCAATGCCAGGCAACGTCGGGTATTTTGCTAGTACATATATCCACCTTTCTTATACAATCTCCGAATATGAATTTTTCATATGTTTATTTTGTTGATGCAGCGATTTATATATTATTATCATTGGAAAAATTGTGGCTATTCGATCTTGCTCGAGAGATCTGGAGAAAAAAAGGTGGTTATTTTAAGTGTGATGAAAGGGGTGGTGGGTTTGCTGTTAATGTCTTATGCGATGAGGGCCAAATTAAAATAAGGTAAGGAGAAACTAACTTGTAATTTACTGTTAGTAAAACGCTGGTTTCAACAGAAGAGGTTACGGTTGTTTGATTACTAGTTCATTACATGTCTGAAAAGGGAAATGATTCTCTTTTTCAAGGTTTGACTGCAGAATTCGATCATTCTAGTAATTGAAGGAAATTCATCTGGCAATTTTAGAAATAATTGAATGAGCCAAGCTGGTTGTTACCCCACATTAAAAACGGCCTTGTGCCTAATTTGCATTGGTGCGGAAGCAAATAAATACATTATAAAATGATTCTACGATATCTAGCTAGGATAGAGCAATCATCGGGTCTTTATCGAAAAGAAAATTATTAATTTTAGTTTTGCAAAAAATTTTAAAAACTCATCGAAGCATTACTGAGGAAAAGAAAGGAAGTTTTGTTTAAGATGTGTCAAAGGTTACGCGCTATTCCTTCCAAACTGCACCGCGTGCTTATTTATATTTAAAAAATCAATTTTGGATTAGCTATAAAAACCTTTGAATAATTGCACAAGTTATTGTTCCGACTTTTATATTTAAACAAGAAATAAATGAATTATCAATTTGTTGTATATAACTTCGTTTATCAACTCCGTTCAATTATGTGTAATAAAGCACAGTCTATGTATTACTTGTAGTCTTAATGCATTTTATTACCCACGTTTAAATTGGAATGCTTTTAACGCATGTTAATGTTTCGTATTAATTATGAATTAAATTGAGTATATTCTTGTGCAATATGTACTCTTTTATACAATAAACAATAGAGGACATCTAAACACTCATAAATGGAAAATGTATACATAGCAAAAGCATTGCCATACGTCACTCTTAAATACACTGCATTAAAGTTTAACTAATATTTTTATAGTTATTAATAGAAAATAATTATTTCAATTAATGTCTTAAAATATGCTTCATTTGTTCTATTATTAAAATGTATCGAGGAAGTGAAGTTATTTTTAGATATTATTAATCACTAGCAATTTTTTCATACTAGAATCCTCCTTGGATAGGCTTAATCGAAACAATAACACCGAATATTATTAAAAACATATTTTTAGAAAACATTAATTGCATGTCTTTTGCTTTAAAATAAGTGTTAGTTTTATCACTCCATATATATATATATATATATATATATATATATATATATATATATATATATATATATATATATATATATACTTCGGAATAGTTTTTATTTAACAATCAGTGGTTATGCAAACGAGATTAATTTTCTAAAGCATTCTTTGTCTTGCTAAGATTAATAAAAATTCTTTGATATGAATCTCAACCACTTCATTTTATTTCAATGAGAGGTTTTTGAAATTCATTGAATTACAATTTAATATATATATATATACTTATTTTTTTACTATAATAATTAAATATATATATATATATATATATATATATATATATATATATATATAATCACCCACATACAGTACTCTTTCGCTGTTTCACAACTCATCAGTTCAGCTAGACAGGCAACTGAAATCCGACCGCCCAAATGACAGTTACGGATTCTCACCATTATCCTATATGGAGGCTACTATAAGGGTAATGAATTAAACGATGTTTCACACACACACACACACATACACACATATATATAATTATATACACTGTAATGCATATTTAAATATATGTGTGTAGTTACATATACAATATAACAAATCAACTATATGTACGTGCGTGTATATCACAATATATATATATATGCACGAATGCTAATGACTTTAAAACAAAATAAAACAATAATATTTCGTTGATAATACATATGTTTTTAAATGAAAGCCGTGCATAAATAAAATGAGTGCACCAACTAAAAGTAATAGTCAAATAGCGATTCCTGAATATAGAAGTTTATTTTATTTGTATGTTTAAGGTAATCATCACAACCGTTACCGATATGTATTTATGGATCTACCTATTTTATTTTAAGGACTGTGCGAGCATTACAAACCACAGGCCTGATTTAAAGTTTCATAAAAGACAATGTCTGCATTTACTAACGGCCAACCATTTGTGACGGTTGTGAACGGTGCTGTAAACCATATAGCGTCAGAGCTATTAAGCTAAAAGTGTGACGTGATCGTCTTTAGGGAGTGAATTGTTGCTCAATTGCGGAGGTTGAGACCCCCTGGGACCTGCGGAAGACCGGGTAAATATGGTAAGTTTTATTAATTGAATCCCGGACAACAGAAGGTATCAGAAATACTTGATTTAATTATATATATATATATATATATATATATATATATATATATATATATATATATGTATATATATTATTGTTAAGAACCACACATGTGTTTTGTTAATTGAGAATGAAGAAGCCGGAAATGTCAGAAAATATCGAAATGGAACCAGACCTATCTGGCCTCGAGGACACATGTTTTCAGACGGGGACTTTCGGAATGATGGGTATTGACCCCCAAGTCGTGGGAATATGATTTCATTTTGGTCTCAGATTTACAAAACTCCAAACTATTGCGGAATTGCACGCACGCAATTCGGATCTGAGGTTTCCCCAGATACTTAGCCTGCTCTGATTGCTTGTGAGGACCGTCCCTTACTATAAAATCCAATACCCGCTCGAAAACAGACAGAAGAAATCAGCTCCACAAAATCATAACCCCCCCTCTCCATCCGCCTGAGTACCATCCAGTAACGAGAAGAGAGATTTGTGAACTTAAAATGTTTTAGTAATTGGAAGTTGTATATATGTAAAAAGAACAATAACTTTGTGAAATTAATTTTTAATAGATAGAACCCTGATGGCCTGTCTTTCTTTCTGGCATATGAAGCTTCGCTTTTTGCTTTCAGCAGAATTCTTCACAGAGGCGTTTAGAATTTAATGTGGAGGTCTCTCGGACGACTAAACATCACGAGCCACAGTTTACGAAGGAAGTCGGGGGTCAGTTCCCTGACGTGAGCAGGGAAGACCGGCCACACATAGGACACCAGTATAGATACAGAAATCGTATAAAGATACTTCGTATTCTGATTCTCTATAATGCTACATATGCAAGAAACCGAGGAACAATTGAATAGATTTATAGCTGTACGGTTGATTTATGTGTTTTGGCGCAAATACCATCTCATGTAACTACTGTATATTATCTTGTTTGGTTTCGTTTTGCTCTTACGTCTTTACATTTGAAGCTGTTTGTGTTGTTAATTTTGTTTATATCTAGAGCTAAATTATTGTTTTTCTTTTTGCTTTCTAGTCTTTCTAAAAGTTACATCAACGATTTCTGCATTTTCGGTCATCGCATGCTTTGTTAAAGCGAAGCATATCAATTAGTAGCACTAAGTGTCGAGGGTGACAGCTTGCATTTTTGCATATTAGGCTGCGAACTACAAGAATATGCAATTCTAACCAGATAATACTGAAGTAAGATCTTAGTTAAATCTATACAGAATCAGAGTCACTTAACCAAAAACAAAATAAATGGTGAAAAATGCTTGTAATTTAAATGTGTAGTAAAGGAGTAAAGAAAAAACATCTGCATAATCTACATAATCGAAACATTAAAAAAAAATGTTTTAAATATGTAAACAATGTGTATTGATTTTACTTTTGGAATTCTCGCAAGTTTCGCTTGACTTGTTATTGGCATTTATACTTGTAGGGAAAATACTGGTATTTTCCGTTCACAACTTATCCAAATAATTGTATAAATTATTAGTTAGGTTCTTAGCCTGGTTATTTTTTAGCTTTTATATCAAATGTGGCCTGATAAAACAATAATACTATCTATAAAAAAACAACAAATAACTTGGGTATGATTATATATTTGTATATCATAAAATATTAAGAAAACAGAAAACCAACCATTATAAAGTTGACATTGTCTTAATCGGTTTTGTCCCGAATATATATTCTATATATTTTATATATTTATATCATATAAACATTAGAAAACATTTTATTATTAGTGAGTAAACTTCTGCTAAGGGATGCTTTAAAAATTTTAGTGTCATTTATATTTTAATGTATAAAGGAAACGATGTATTTATGTTGTAATTTTTAATCAATGCCGAGTAATTATGTGAAAGGCAAGCTGATTAGACAGCCAGACGCGTTATATATCTTTTCTGTATATCATGTTTTTATATTGCCAGTCATATGTTTATTCAGACGAATCTTTATATTAACTTATATAAACATATTAGACATTGGCATCCATTTTTTTTTTAATATTTGCTATTTGTAGATCGAAGTTCGATTTGTTTACATAAGATTCAAAGTAAATGAATCAGGATATCAGTTGTATCAGCCAATCGCAGTTTCCGAAAACAGTGATGAATATAAAACAAAAATCCAATTTAAGAATACTGTTCTATTTATTTATGTAATACTTATTTGAACTAGTAGCAAAATATTCAACAGGGCGAATTGTATACAATTGTATATCTATAATAATATGTATAGATATCAAAAGGAAAATAGTGAAAAAAGCAACAAAAATATATGCATAAGATCATGAATTTAGTTGTTGTATGCTTTATAAAGTAAACATTCGTGCACACACACGCATACACACATATATGAGTTCACACACACAATATATATATATATATATATATATATATATATATATATATATATAAATATATATAAATATATATAATCCACTCATTTTCTGGAATTTTTTCGGAATGAAATAATTCATGTTTATGTGCAAATGTCCGCGTGGATATATGTTAAACTCTAGCGAAAATAGCTGAAAAAGAACCACTAGAGAAGTTAAATGTTTTACTGTCAGAAATTGTCTTCAAATAGACCACCCGGACTCAGGAAAATTGTCTGGTTATTATGTGGTCTTGTTGGCATCTTTATCCAGGATGAACAAACGTCGCAGCGTTTGATTTTGAACCAATATTGTTAAAATATACACATTTTTTATGGGAAAATTTCTGTCTGTTCTAAACGAGAGTATTCCTAGATAAGGGAAATATTTATCAGAAACTGGTATAGCCTTGGGTAGATTAGGTACTACTGTTTAATGGTATCTGTTACCTATTCGCAAGAAAGAATAAAGGAAAAAGCATTGGAATTGTTTAGCAAAGAAAAAAAGAAGGAAAATAACATTAGTATGAATAATATATATACGCCACCATTAAGTAAATATAAACTGTTTTTGTACTTGCCCGTTATGTTATTTAAGCTTTGAACATGTGATCCATGTATCAATGACTAAGCGGCACTGGTGTTGGACGATTTTTGTCGTATCCAATTATTTGAATCATGTACACTAAGCAACACGGACAGGAAGAGTTGCGGCTAATCGGCTGAGAACAATACAAGCTAAGATGTAGAATTACATTTATTTCTTGCAGACGCTAATTCCCTTTTTTTTCGTTTAGTATTCACATTGTACGAACGATGTTTATTCAGAAACTAACACACACTTCTTTATTAACTGCTCTTGTTACGAGTGTTTGGTATGTGAACATTTCCTATTCATTCGTAATATATCATCTATCACGCTTATATCAATCAATCGCTTCTATAATCATCAAATGAGTCTATGCCTCATTGTAAGACCATTGTAAAAACGTAAATAATTGTGGTTTAAAACCGAGCTCACTAATATTTATTTTGGTCGTGTTTCTCCTCTATGTTTCCTAGAAGAACGAATTATTTTATATCTAGTTTCTCAATTCGCTGGCATAAAGCAGTGACTAAGATCATTCATCCAGCATATAGTCCATATATGACTTTCTTCTTTTTTATATTCACCATCGCATTTCGTTGATTGAAAGTAATATAACACCTCTCAAGTCTCTGATATCTATCCAAATAGGATGCGCACTGTCGTGTTAAAATCCTCTTTTGTGAACTCGCCTCGAGGCTTAGTCGTGTCAATGTAATGTATCTTCGTAATGGAAATCGCAAACACCCTAATGACAGGTCGTATCAACTGATCAAAATCAATCTTTGAATGACATGCTAAACAAAATCTATTCAATGGTCAGAGGTATGCGTACGTGCGGCACATCAGTTACGAGAATATCAGGTACTGGCTATTTCGATCTAATTGGATTCCATTAAATATGAGGTTTCTGCATATTTTCCAACTGGTTAGATCATTCCCCTTCTGCAGTTGAGAAATCTAATTTAATTGTAACCTAACAGGTTTCTTCGGTGAGTTAAGCTAGCATATATGATCTGATGCATAATATCTGTTAAATAAGTATTCGGTTTCTACACAAAGAAATGAAAGTACATGCAAAACAACTCACTACCGAAAGAAAAAAAAAGATTTGTTTTGAACGTAAAACACTCATTTAATCCGTACTTAATTACTAAAATTAAAATAATGACATTAATGTATTTCTTTGGTACCTTCACATCTTGAAACAAATTCTAAACGGAATATAAAAACAAGTAAACAAGAGCAGATGAGAGATTTGTCAATAAAATCGTAAAAAATGTATTCACTGAACAAGGATGTTTTCGGAGATTTTTTGTTATTTTGATTTCAATTGATGTATTTTCAAATAAGTTTTAGGTATACTACGTTTATACTATACATTATTTGAAAGAGCGGTTGCGTTATATCTAATCGTGTAACTAAACAATCGTTTTAAAACAATTATGTTTTCTTTTCAGAACGTTGAATACAAGATTGTAAAAGCAAATTCGCGCATTTGTTTATTTCAATACAATCTAGGCCGAAAAGGTGCTGAAGCAGATAGCTATACCAACGAAGGGTTTGTACAGGAACCACTTTGAAATGGACTGCACAATGATGGTTTAAAAATTTCGTTGCGGCGACTAGAGGCTTGAAGATGATGAAGCGTACTTGTTGGCTATGGGATGTTGAAAACGATTAATAACAAGACAGTTGCAGACAATCCATGCACACATGTTCGAGAACTTGCTTCTGAAATAGGCGTAACGTAAACAGCGACCTCCAACTACGAGAGAGAGATAGAGAGAGAGAGAGAGAGAGAGAGAGAGAGAATAGAAAATATACACTTGATAAATGGGTGCTTCACAATTGAACGACAACCAAAAGAAAGGCCATCATGAAGTGTCATCTTCCCTGCTTTCACGTAACAACAACGATACGTTTCTCGACCGTTTCGTGAGTTGCGTAAAAAAACGGGGTTCTTTACTACAACTGGTTGCGCTCAGTTAAATGATTCGACGCCTACGAAGCTACACGACACTTCATGAAGCAAGAGTTGCACAAAAACGTTGCTCATGCTGACTGTTCTGCGACCAATCTCATCCATTAGTTTTTTTTAATGCAGGCGCAAGCATTGGGCGAGGATGTACTGCCAATAAAGTGGTGAAATGCATCAGAAACAACACCCACTGTTAATCAACATAAAATTTCCAAGTTTCACCACGACAATGCCTGACCACATGCTGCTAAACAGACAATAACGGAGTTTAACGAGTTGGGCTACTAAAATTTGCCTAAGCCACTATAACCTCCAGACCTCTCCCCTATCGACTACTCCTTTTTCAGGCATCTCGACCACTTTTCGCGCGCGGAATGCTGCAAAAATCTACGCGATAAGAAAAACGCCTTCAGCTGCTTTATCGCTACCAGCACGCACGGTTTGTACGCTGCTGGTATGAATAAACTTGCTTCGCGTTCGAAAAGTCCGTCGATTTTGATTGTCCTTATTTCAATCAATACATTTTTGTTTGAGTTAAGATATTTTATTATGAATTAAAAAAGTTAAACACTGCGAGAAAGTTCTTGTAAACCTGTTAAGTTATAATGATTACAATTACGTTTGCTTGCTGTGAGTTTTCATCTATTTCCGCGGCTGATGTTTAATTCGCTAAACCACATTTTGAAAACGATCGTATATGCTAGAGAGGTAATTTGTTAAATCAATTAGACAATTTTTATAATACATTGTTCTTTTATTTTTTAATACATGGTTGCTTTTATAATATATTATTTAAATTCTAAATATAAATATATATATATATATATATATATATATATAGGAATATATATATAATCATAAATATATATATATATATACACATAATATATGTATGTATGTGTGTATATATATATGTATATATATATATGTATGTGTGTGTGTTTCTCCCTCACATGTTTACCTTTTTTGATAAGTTTGTTCTTATAGAGAAGAGGGATCCTACCGGATACCAACATTCACACGTAATGTCAGTCACTCTAGCTGAGATACTTTTTTAAATATTCTAACCATTCCTTTCAGTGTAAGTGCTTATATTTCTTGGTTCACTCGGAATATTCGATAGGTAGGTTTTTGAAATTCTGTTTTATATATCTGGTTGCGCTTATAATTTCTGTCATGATGAGGATCTTCGTAAAAATTCTAGTTTCTTATTCTATTGTACATAATATATTGTCATCTACTCCTTATGTTCTCTGTTAAGGCCAGCATCGTTGAGGACGCTTACTTCAACTGGAGTTGCTCTTTCTCCTCTTATTTTATATCTCGCTTAATAGCTATGTGATGACATCCTATGTAAAATATGAGTGATGATAAACGAGAACTTGGATTCTTATAGGTTAATTCTAATTCTGGACGGATTTATCTGTCTTTGTGACTACAGCGAGACATAATAAAATTAGTGTTATACTGACTGAGCTTTGACAAAAAATTTTTCGCCATATATGTTCTCCAGTAAGTAAATCATGTAATTACTTAGGCAATGGGCGAGGTGGATATTCCATTTCCACAGCAACTTCTTGTAAAATAATTTGCAAAACTTTGAACGACTTGACACATTTGTGATATTTCAGTCTTGTTATAAAATTCATTATTGTCATATAGTCGTGCTCATGGTTTAGCAATTGAACTTCGAGTTGTCTTATATATAACGTATGTTCATATCAATAGTCAAATGCAATTATCTATCTCCTTCTTATTCATTTCGCTCGCAAACACATGGAACGAATAATTCTGGTCATATCATTGTGATGCTCAGCGTTGCCTTAATTTTCACGGGTTATCGTTTGATACTGTCGTTTCGAGATAGCCGCTTATCCATGAAATTATCTCATATAATAGTGAGATTCTCTCTGTATCTGCTTTTCTAATGAAAAATGCTTTTCTAATGAAAGACGTTCTTTTCATTCATCAGAGTTTCATACTAGCGTTAGATTCTGTGCTTTCGCAACTTCAAGTTGTGTTTGGTAGAAAAATAATAGAAAAATTCCTGCTTAACATGAATGTTGAAGAAAGCAAATAATTATAGAAATGTGAACAAGAATTTCATTATAAAAACGAAAACAAGCGTGTAAGTATAAAACAGTTGCATGATAATAATTTAATGATTGTTAATAAATTGTAGATTATATTTTTTACTTTTATAATCTTTTTTGCTTTAATATTAATTCAGTATTTTAGTTGTTTCTTATTTTTGAAACTGCGATAACACTGAAAAAAATAAATCCTACTTTAATCCCCATAATTGATTCTGAATTGAAATCTAAAAAAGGAGACAGTGTGTAAAACATCTTTACTATAAAACATACACACACGAACACACACACAGACATACACCCCCATATATATATATACATATATATATATATATATATATATATATATATATATATATATATATATATATATATATATATATAAGACAAACATTAATATTTGTAAATTATGAATCAGTTTAAAAAGAAAACCCAAAACTACACATCTAATTGACTGTTGGGTCGTTTCCGAAACGATATTTATTTTATTTATATTGACTAATAATATTGACAAAAACTGACAATGGATTAAAAAAAAATAATAATTATTATTACTATTATTATTAATACAATTATTATTATTATTATTATTATTATTTTATTACTATTATTATTACTACTATTATTTTATTATTATTATTATTATTATTATTATTATTATTATTTATTGTTTATTATTACAATATATATATTATTAATATTATCATTATTATTAATTTATTAACTATTAATTAATTATTTTTAAATAAAGTAAACAATAAATATTAATATTTACAAAATATTGCCCTCGGACATAAAATTAGGATTACCTCTTTTACATCAAGAAGAAGACATAAACATTATTCTTTATCTAAGGTCATTATTTTTTTTAGAAAAAATAATAAAAAAATATATATATAAAATAAAATAAAATAAAATGCGTTCTTTTTACATAATATTCATCCCATTTAAAAATTATTTTCATTATTAATACACAATTTATATTTTTTCATCTTTCTAACTATTTACATATTCATTCAGCTTATTTACTACAAAAATGCTAGTTTATTTTAGTGTCTTACTATATCCCCATCTAATTTTTTCTGATTAGGAGAAATATAAAAAGTAAAAACGTTCATTATCAATTAGAATCAATACTATTTGTCAATATTAACAGACTGAATATCGTTTCGGAAAAAAAACGTACACTCAATTAGATTTTTATTGGTTTCTCCTTTTAAATCTGATTCATAATTTACAATTATTAATATTCTCCTAAATATTAATATAGCTCTAGGATAAATATACTTATTGAGGTATTCTATATATTTACAGTACTATGAGCACTGTTCATTCAAAGTATTAACATATTAAATTAAACTTTGGTCTTTTAGATATTCATGCTACTTCTCTCTCCCCCTCTCTCTCTCTCCCACCCCCCCTCTCTCTCTCTCTCTCTCTATATATATATATATATATATATATATACATATATATGTGTGTGTGTGTGTGTGTGTGTGTGTGTACAGTGGGGGTCAAAAGAGTTTGCAGACCTATTTTTTCTCAATTTCTTTATTAATTTTGCATTATTTTTCATTTTGGACTCTTCCATCATTTGCTGGTTTCCATTCTGGTTCGTTCCATTACTACCTTTTGCGATGAAAGCCATGATTTAATAATAGTTCGACATTTTCCACTTTTCATGTGAGCCAAAAGTTTATGCACGTAATTTAATTTATTGATAATGGCTAAAGAAAAGATTTTGACAGATAGGGAGAAGGGTGAAAGTGTTACATTTCTTGCTGCAAAGAAGTCTACATTAGAAATTTCGAAAATTTTCAAACGATATCATCGAACTGTGAAACGTTTCCTAATTGACGGCAAAGATGGAAGAAAAAAGCATAAAAAGTGGCAGACCAAATGTGACTTCACCACGAGATATTAGAAAAATCAATAGGAGTTTGCTAGCAAACCCCCAAAAGCACAAGGAAAGCTATTTTCGACCATGCAGGAGTGTCTGGCATCTGTAAAAGGACCGGGAATCGGATTTTGAAACAGATAGCCGACCAGAGAACAAAGACAAAATGTCCTCCTTTGAGTTATATAAACTGTCAGAAGTGACTAGCATGGGCCACTAAATATTTGAAAACCAATTTTCAAAATGTTCTCTGGACTGACGAGGCCAGAGAAACCCTCGACGGTCCCGACGGTTGGACCAAGGGATGGCTTCTTAAACGCAATAGCCCACATTTGCGATTCAGATGTAAACAGGGAAGAGGAGGAGTGATGATTTGGACTGGTACTATTGGAAGTGAGATTGTTGGTCCTTTTCTTGTCCCTGACTGAGTCCAAATGAATTCTGTGAACTACTGCAAGTTTTTGGAAGAAAATTTATTGCCCTGGTTGAATTCACAAAATTATGCTCTCAACCAGAATCTAATTATCCAAAAAGACAATGCCCCAAACCATGCTTCTCGATTCACAAAAGCTTGGCTTTCAGACAAGGATATCTCTGGTGAACGTCTGATGGACTGGCCACCTCAGAGCCCGGATTTGAATCCGATAGAGAACCTCTGCTCAATTCTGAAGAGGAAGGTTTACGAACACAGGCATCAATTCCATAATAAAAAAAAGACATTTGGGAGATAATCAAGAAGGTATCTTCTGAGATCACATCTCAGCTAGTGTATACATTAACATCTTCTGTTGATAGGAGGCTGATTGATTTGATTAAAAATGGAGGAAAGCAAATAAAGGCTTAAATAGTTTCATAAATTCGTATTGTGCTGTTAATTGTTATTTGAGTAATAACTGTTGTTTTCTTGTAATAGGTTGTCAATATATTGTACTATAATCCTGATGACACAATTCTTCGAATTATATCATGTTTAAAAATGGTATTTATTTCGGATAAATGAGTGCTTTAAAACTCTTTTGGTCCATATTCTTTCCTGAAATCATGTAAATATCCATACCCCCCCCCAGAATATGATTATTTGGTTTCCGTTTCTATGAATTTACTTCATATATTTGCATATCCAACAGTGAGTAACATAGTTATTATATTGACAAATATTGAAGTATAAATTTATCAATTTATACAATTTGCAAACACTTTTGACCCCCCCACTGTATATATATGTATATATATATATATACATATATATATATATATATATATATATATATATATATATATATATATATATATATATATACACAGATGTTAATGTTCAAACAGCTAATCGAAATTCCATAAAATAAAAAAAAAGTCTGAGGTTATATCAATCGGTACGGAATAAGAAAATGTGGGGGTTATTTTCTAATGCTTAAAACGAGTTATTATATTCTTCGTATTTCTTTTTTTCTTTTAACGGTTTAGTTTCCACGACTTATATTAATGGTGAAATAATAAATATATATTGAATTTAAAATAGCCGAAATACTAGCAGTCATAAACTATAAAGCAGCGGTTCAATTTTGCATTTGGAAAAGTATATAGACGGATTACACGAATTTTAGAATAATCCGACGCCCACAACAAAAACAATAATAAGCACACATTTAAAAAGAATTTGAAATCTTTATATTTAATTTTCTTAAAATCTTGCATATAAAACAAAATTGTTAACTGTATCAGAATCTGGAATAATATTAAATGCTTCATTCCGAATATATATATATATATATATATATATATATATATATATATATATATATATATGTATATGTGTGTGTGTGTGTGTGTGTGTTTGTGGATGTTATTATACGAAGTTATTAATTTGTTATATATGATAGATCGGTAGAGAAATTTGTGATATAGGATCGATCGGACGGAAAACGTTGCCAAGCCTTTCCTTTATAATCAGTGTACTTATATGACTTTTACCTCATACACATCATTTGACGATTTGAGAATACTAGGAGCTATATACTATATCGCATAACCTGGTAATAAATGTGACTAGATGTTAAATATAGTGTTTTATTTGCCATACAAATTAATTGCCAAGCGAAATTAATAATGCTCTAAAAGTAGTATTACCAGTTATTAACTAGGAGGAAAGGACATCTGAAGTTCAGAACTTACTAAAGCTTGCTATATCGAGATAAAAAGGCTAGCTTATATACAAAAGAATATATTTACATATATGCAGATATAAAATGAATTAAGAGCGTCGCGAAAAAATACTGGTGTTCTGTTACTTATAATTTTATTCTCTTTTACAATTAATTTATGTATTGCGGACTATTAATCTCATCTTTATTCGTTGTTGTTTCACGACGTTCGACCAACCCTTCATCTGGCCTTCGTCAGGTGGTAACCGCGACGAATAGGAACTTCGAATCTCCTAACTGCATTTTCAGCAATCACTGCCATCTGTAGTTGTTGTCGTCTCACTACGGATGGCAGTGATTGCTGAGAATGCAGTTAGGCGATTCGAAGTTCCTATCCGTCGCGGTTACCATCTGACGAAGGTCAGAGGAATAGTTGGCCGAAACGTCGTGAAACAACAACTAACAAAGATGAGGAAAATAGTCCGCAATAAATATATTAATATAAATAATACTCATCTCAATAATGAATTCCAATTAAAATAATATCTATCTTTTACAATTATTTATATTTTTTTATGAAATAAATTTACGCGTAATCCTTCTTATGTTAATCCTTCTTATGTTAATAATTAGTTATCAGAAAAAAATAATAGAGTAAAGCTCCTTTCATTAAATTCCCTAACAAATTATATGAAGTTACGTAAAATTCATGTTAATAATAATAATAATAATATTAATAATAATATTAATAATAATAATAATATTAATAATAATAATAACAATGATAATAACATTAATAATAACAATAATAATAACAATAATAATAAAATAATACTAATATTAATAATAACAATAATACTAATAATAATAATAACAATGATAATAACATTAATACTAACAATAATAATAACAATAATAATAACACTAACAACAACAATAATAATAATATTAATAATAATTATAATGATAATAATAATAATAAAATAATAATAATATGAATAATAATAATAACAGTGATAATAACATTAATAATAACAATGATAATAACAATAATAATAACAATAATAATAATAATAATAACAATATTAATAACATTATTAATAACAATAATAATAATAAAATAATAATAATATTAATAATAACAATAATAATAATAACAATGATAATAACATTAATAATGACATTAATAATAACAATAATAATAATAATAATAATAATAAAAATAATAATAATAATAATAATAATATTCTACCAAAATATGAACGAAGAAATAACAAAAACGGAAGGGGCAAACCCGACGGGAACAAGACTCTATTTGGGTAAGATATGGGAAGCGTGACAGGAACACAATAAAACTGCCGAATGTTTGAAAGACATAAAAAAAAGAGCTACAGCAAATCGAAGAAGGAACCATGAATGAAATTTTCAATTATACTCCAACGAGAACCATATGAAAAATGGCAAACTAAAAAGCACTAGGAGATGGCACAATACATGCATACTGGTTCAAAAGATCCACAGCACTACACGATAGACGCTCAAAACATGAGAAGATGTTTACAGAAAACAAAAAGAAAGTGCCAGACTGGATGAAAAAATGCAGAACCACACTGATACAGAAGAACGCAGAGAAAGGAACCAGCCGCAGTAACTATATGCCTATCACGTGCTTACCCACTATGTGAAAAATACTGACAGCACAACTGAGGGAACCAATCTACCACTCCCTGAATAATCGTTGACTGCTCACCAAGGAACAGAAAGGATGCCAAAAAGGGAAAAAAAGCGGAACACATTATCTACTATACATAGATGATAAGGCCGTAAAGGAGGTAAAAAGAAGAAGAAATAATTTATCCACGAATCGACTACAAAAAGGCAGACGATAGCATCCTGTAAACATGAATAATAGAATGTTTAAAAATGTATAAAATATCATGTAGGATCATCAGCATGGTAGAAAATGCAATGTCAACATGGAGACTAGAATTGACAGCTGCTGGACAAAACATAACAGAAATTAACATACAAAGAAACATCTTTCAACATACCCTTGCACATCATACTGAGAATGTGCCAAGCTGGATTAAAGTTCTCGAATACAGCGGAAAAATGAACATGGCGACCTGAGACCTTTTGCAAAGACCGAAACGGAACTAGAGACACTAATAAACACGGCAATATCTTCAGCCAGGATATCTAAATGGTGTTTGGTATGGAAAAGTGCAATACAATTATAAAGAGGCTTAACGTAAGACAACAGAATGCACAGAACGACCAACCAAACGGAAATGGGGACCCTGGGCAAACAAGTATAAATATGTGGGGGTACTGGAAGCAGACACCATCAACGACACAGAAATGAAAGAGATAATCGGAAAGGAATACCTCAGGAGAACAAGAAAACTTCTATAAACAAAAATTTATAACAGAAACCTAATAAACGGTATAAACACATGGGAAGTGTCCCTAGTAAGATACTCTGGACCGCCCGTAGACTAAACGAAGAAATGAGACAACTCGATCAGAAGACCAGGAAACTCATTACCATGAACAACGCACTACACTCGAAGGGTGATATTGACTGACTCTACGGGAAAAAGAAAAGAAGGGGACTGGTTTGTATAGAAGACTGCGTGAATGACACCCAAAAAAATAAGTATAAAAATATAAAATGCAAAACATTAAAAGAACAATCATGGCAGCGATACCCACTGAAAAAAAAATCAATAATACAGAAAACAGAGAGACAAAGGACAAGACAGAACAACTACTGGGAAGATAAACAATTACACGGACAATTTGTAAAAGAAGGCAAAATACGAGAATAACGAAAACATTTGGACATAGATGCGAACAGAACATGTTAACAGAGAAACTGAATCCTTAATGATTGCAGCACAAGATAACTCGATACGAACCAACCACATCAAAGCAAAGATAGCCAAATCAGAAGAAAACAGCAAATACTGACTCTGTAGACAAAGAAACGAAACGATAAACCACATAGTAAGTGAATACGACAAACTTGCCCACAAAGAATCCAAGAACAGACACAAAGAAGTGGGAAGGAGAGTACACTGCGAATTCTTAAAACAACTGAATCTTGAACGCACAGACAAGGTGTACAAGCATAAGCTGGCAACAGTACTTGAAAACGAGAATCACAAAATCCTATCGGACATAGACATACATTTTTTTTACATGGAGTTCACCACTTATCAAGGCCCAATGGCCACTCAGGGATAAGAGTATTGTGTTTAATCAAAGGGATAGTGTAGCAATCGTATTGGAGAATTTGTAAGGTGTAAACAGAAACACCCATTCAAGCAAGAAGGCCGGATGTCGTAATAATTAACGTAAGTACAAGCCAGAGATTTGAAAGAGATATGAAAGATGAGGATAATGAAAATAATTCGTATAATAACAGGAGCACTAGGAACAATCCCGAAACATTTTTAAAAAAGAAAGGCAGAAATTGGAATCAAAAGACTGACTGGAAAAATAAAACGATACTGCTACAAGTCTCTAAGTTCTACTGCAGAATCTAAACAGCAAACGCTACATTGAACCGGGAACAACGAAGCTGCATATCTGTAAGTTCTATAACCACACCGTATTCCCCCATTACCACATCACTGCCCCCGTAAGGGAGAGGGAGACCAAGCAGCTAAGTAGAGTCAAGAGGGAAGGAAAGACCGAGGAGGGAGCACTGGCCAGACATACGTTGGAAAAGTGCGAACAGAACTGGGACCTTGGGGAGGCTTATTGCGACTCAAATTCCAGTTAAAACCAATAGCCGCTGCCAACGAAAAATCAAAGGCAAGCATATGTTACAATAATGCAAATTTATTTGTAAATATTATCGAAAGAGGTTGAGAGACTGCCAATCTGAAGAGACTTGTTCTTATTCAGCTTCCAGTCAACACAACAGGCTGTTATCTAGGAGAGATCTTTGATGCCCTGTGTAAAAATCTCTTTGTGAGACAACAACAACAACAACAACAATAATAATAATAATAATAATAATAATAATATTAACGACAAGAATGAGAAGAAGGATACGAAGAAGAAGAAGAAGAAGAAGAACTTTCTAGAAGAAGAAAAATAAATGAATAATAAGAAAACTAATAATTGTAAGTATAGTATAAACCTTGGACGGTTTATATAAATTGAAACTGGAAAAAAATACGAAAAGTATTGTAATGAAACGGAAGACAAAAATTATGCAACGGCCGGCAATGAATAAATTTTTAATTAAGAAAACAAATATGGTAGTTCATATGCAAAAAAAACAAAGCCATTTAATATACGACCACAGTTTACTGAACCGGAACACGCATTTAATAAATTGTTTATATTTCTAGAAATGAAACGTTGATCAATAAAAATGTACTGGCGTAAGTCTAGTTCCATACAAATATTCGTGAAAATTCAAAGTAAATAAATACCGAGGACCTGCAATATTAAAAAAATGATATCCACTGCGAAATTCAGTGAGTACACAATGATTTAAACGGCCTAGTTCCTCTCATATTCAGCTGAAAACTAATGTTCGTTGCAAGCAAGAATTTATTCCTGATTGGCTGGTGCGTTAGCACATCAATTTACAATGGGTAATGAAACCAGTCGACAGTTTACTTCAGGAAACATTACAAATATATTCGAGGAAGAAATAACATATGACAAGATATGAGTAGTTGATTCATAATATTTTACAGAGTTTAGTGAAAGTTGCTACATCGGAAAAATGGTCATCTGCCTTTTGTTTATCACAAAAAACACGCGATTGCTGTGCCATTAAATTTACACTAATTCTAAAGACAAAAATGGTCCTTTTTGCATATCCAGACACCTTTATTATTAAAAAAATACCTATATAAAAAACAGTAAATGTGTGCATGCATGTCTGTGTGTAAATATTTACCATCCGAACACTTCAACTACTAGTCACTATACACCCAGCGCGACCGTAGCCGAGATTAAACTCACTACACGTGTGCGTATGTTAACCTTACAGAGATACAGAATACTTTCAGGCGTAAGTAACTTTCTAACACTTTAGAGAGAGCCCACCTTCTTAGTATCAGCCAGGGAAATGCTCCCAGGGTATCTGTTCTAATGCTTGTTCCCGTGAACGTTAATCAGAGGGGTTTGAAAGACGTACTTTCAGGTTATGTATCTTCAGCCATAGATATTAGTGGTTGACAAGGTTTCTAGTAATTAATAAAGGAAGCAAGCTTAGTCTTGGCAGTATTGAAATTGGCCATCCATTTTTGTCCAAATTTCATTAGATTATCTTCTTGTGTTTCTGCCATTGTCTTAGATATGTGTTCATTTGCTTTCCATTCGTGCCCGTTTTTAGAGCGTTGTGTCGTCACCACATATACTCATCTCAACAATGTTTTTTTACAAGGGAGTTCATTTATGAATATTAGGAACTGCATGGATCGACCCCTGAGGTAGAACCACATTTACATAACATTGGTTAGAAGTACGACCGTCGAGGACAAAGTGGATTCTTTTCTTATTTAATTTAATATGTTACGTATTCGTCCAGTGATACCGTATAATTTAATTTTCCTGACATACCCTATCAAAAGCCTTAGATATATAAGTTCTTTTGCCCGAGTTTTTGAAACCTGGTACCACAGAAGCAGTTTTCCAGCAGTCAGGGAAGCAAGATTCGTTGTAAAGTTATGAGAGAACTGTAGCAACATGAGCGGATCATTATTTTAATAGTACAGCCGGGATAAGATCGGGTTTACATGCTTTTGTGGTGCCTAGGATTTTTCTGATATCCTGCGCCTTGGAAGGAGTGATTTTTAAATAATGTAGTATGGTATCAGTCCGCAAAAGAAAATCAGGGAGGGAGAAGTTTTCTGAGTTTAATGTAGTCTTTGAAGCAACCTAACTGGCAAGCATGTTAGCCTTCTCGGTTCCCGTGAAAATACCCTCATGATTGTTGGATAGCGGATGAACTGTCGATTCCCTATTATTTAGTACACTGTTGTAGATTTTTAAGGAATCACGAATTCCTAATTCCTGCGCTTCGATGCCTTTTCTGGTGGTTTCGGTGTATTCTATCAGAGTTGTCGCTATTTCTTTCTTCTAATTACTCCTAGATTCTATAAACTTGTGTTTGTTTGTACTGGGCTTATGGCTGATAAATCTGCAGTATGGAACAATTGCAGCTGCACAAGAAGAAGTAAACATAGAGGAGATTGGGGTTTGATATAAAACTTCCGCGTGGGAACATATGTTCAATTGCCGCTTTGAACCATTCAGTGGTCTTATTGTCGTACTATTTTGTAGATCATATATTTCTCTATGGAGCATCTCTGATGAAACCCCGGATGGTTTCCAGTCAACCTTCTGATAATACCTTGTCGTTTTAAGTAATGGCTCTTCAGCTTTAGTGCGATTTCAACTATTATCACAGCGTGATCAGCCTTTCCGAGTGGGTTATACTAATTCGTGATACAATCATCGGGAACTGTGGTGAAAATAGATCCAGAAATCAGACTTGCTTATCTCGCTGGTCCGAGAAACGTGTCAGAAATGTAATTGTCTTTGATAGGGAATGAGATATAGAGAAAGTATGTGTTACGCTACTGTGTGAGTAGAGAAACCAAGCCAAGTTATGTGGTGGACATTAAAACAACTAATCATATGAACTTGCGAGCTAGTATCAAGGAAGAGTGTTGTATATATGCTGCTAGATGTTTTGTTGATAAGATTACCGTCTTGGGTCGAGGGAGAGCGATAGAAAAAATATAATTAGCAAACAGTGTGTTGCAGGTTAAGTCCAAAGCACGTAATCGCTTGAGGCGTAAAATGCACTTTGTTTACCCTCTTTAAACTCTAATGTTAAAACGTCAACATCTAAGGAAGTTTTTACATAATTGCAAATCGGTAAAATTTTAACATAGGTATAGCTCAATCCTGAATAAAATAAATAAATTTAATAAGTTAAAAAAATTGTATATCTATATCATTAATTGCTAGATGAAAGAAAATGTTTTTAAATTACAACAAAATGTACATTGTATAAAATAAATCCAAGGTACGTTTTTGATTCAATTTAACTTACATTTTTATACCTTACTTTGTAAAATTTATAAAAGTGCACTTTGAAAATAAATAAATTTGAAATTGAATCTCGTACTTTTCTTTTTAAAGTCTATAGTAAAAACATTTTGTGTAACAATTTTCATGCTTTGGATGAAATGCTTTTCTAACTTGTATCTTATCTTTTTAAGATTAAATTTTAAAACTCTCCTTCTCTGTATTTCAGTTTGTATTTCTCCTCACACCACAGCTCATTGTTGCAACCCCCTCTTTGTATAAGTACTGGTCTGAATATTCTCTCTGTTTCAGTTTGTACTTCTCCTCACACCACAACTCATTTTTGCAACTCCCTCTTTGTAATACAGATGAGAAAATCTGAATTTTTTAACAAAAACTTTAAAATAACGGTTTTAGATTAAATTTTAAAAACTTCTTTCAGGAACCTTTAAAATCTAATAAGCAATACATTTCATATTGGTTTCATTAACGAATATTCAGTACATAACGAAAAAATAGAGATGAAAATTTCAAAAGGACTGCATAACTGGTTTCGGTCAATAGTAGTCCTCGCCAGCTAAAGTCTCTGTTATTATTATTATTATTATTATTATTATTATTATTATTATTATTATTATTATTATTATTATTATTATTTCAAACATTTTGTGTCCTGCTCTTTCGTGCGAGGAGTAATTTTCTGTAATTCTTTTTACAATTTACGGAATTTATATATATATATATATATATATATATATATATATATATATATATATATATATATATACATACATTTCTTCAGGTTTTTATTAATTACCATTTCAACTAAATATATATATATATATATATATATATATATACATACATTTCTTCAGGTTTTTATTAATTACCATTTCAACTAAATATATATATATATATATATATATATATATATACATACATTTCTTCAGGTTTTTATTAATTACCATTTCAACTAAATATATATATATATATATATATATATATATATACATACATTTCTTCAGGTTTTTATTAATTACCATTTCAACTAAATATATATATATATATATATATATACATACATTTCTTCAGGTTTTTATTAATTACCATTTCAACTAAATATATATATATATATATATATATACATACATTTCTTCAGGTTTTTATTAATTACCATTTCAACTAAATATATATATATATATATATATATATATATACATACATTTCTTCAGGTTTTTATTAATTACCATTTCAACTAAATATATATATATATATATATATATATATATATATATATATATATATATATATATATATATATAGAGAGAGAGAGAGAGAGAGAGAGAGAGAGAAGATAGCGAATTGCTTCAGTAATGATAAATCCGAAATCGTCATGAATTATTATGTATTAAGCGTATTTCACGATTGGCAAAGTTGTTCCTCCATTTCTAGTCTGTAAGAAACATCTAGTGCCGTGACGTAAGAACTTTTCATTTGTACGTATTTTCACTCCATTTTTCATGAGTTTAAACAATATAAGAGAAGTTTTCACTGTTTTTCACGACGTAAAAACTTAAGAAACAGCGCACTTTTCATTTATACGTGACATCAGCGAGTGTGGAATGGAGACAATAGAACCTGTTTTTGTTCATATATTTTGTTTGGTTCGTATTCATATTCCGATGCAAATAATGAATGTCCGTGCACCACATTATTCCAGTGCATTGGACCCAGGTTAGTTTTTTTTTCTTATGAAATAAGCAACGTTAACGTGCTTTTCATGAACATGAAGCCTGTCACCTTTTTATCCAATGATTTCTGTGATGGTTTTCCGTGTGTTTCCTTATTATTTTAGTTCGAAACAAAGGAACAAGATGTCTCATGGGCCGAACATATACTCAAACGCAGCAAGACTTTTATTAACGAGCGAACTACATTTACGTAGTAAATTCAGCTGAAAAAAAAAACATGACAAAAGTAAAGACACCAAATAGAACATCACCTATATAACAACAAACAAAACATGCAGGAATATAACTCCCCTCTCTCTCTCTCTCTCTCTCTCTCTCTCTCTCTCTCTCTCTGTGTCTCTGTCTGTCTGTCTGTCTGTCTCTCTCTCTCTCTCTCTCTCTATATATATATATATATATATATATATATATACAGCCACTCTGATTAGTCGTAGACAAGGAAACACGTGTCAGTGGATAATTATATTTTAAAAATAATATATATATATATATATATATATATATATATATATATATACAGTCACTCTGATGAGTCGTAGACAAGGAAACACGTGTCAGTGGATAATTACATTTTAAAAATAATATATATATATATATATATATATATATATATATATATATATATGTATATCAATCAAACACTAAAACGTTAAGTTGTAGTCTTAGTCATTTTGAACTGTTTTAAAGCTTCACTGCTCACTTCTTGTTTTATCAAATTTCAAACAATTATTACAGTTTATAGATAACCTTCTCAGCTATATTGTGAAAATAGTTTTGATATTTTCGTAAAGTAAAGCAAAAGTTATGATGATTTATCTGGTATTCAAAATCCTAAAAACATGTAAGGAGGTGAATGACGTTTTTATGACTGGTTTCCATAGCAACAACGTCGCTTCAGCGAGTACTGTTGCTACTTATTCAATACTGTCGTGTAAAGAGTATTAATAAGTGAAACATGAAAGTATGATAATGGGGGGATTTATTGAAAGCAGACGAGTGTCGTACATTGTTATTACGTGTGTGTTTATGGGGGAAAATAAGACTGAAATTAAACAAAGAACAGGTGAATTTATTGGAATCCTGGAAAAATCGTGGATTACAGTAGAATAATGCGAGCATGTAAAGTAATATGGTTAAGCTTAAACACGAAAAAGTCACGGATTAGTCGTTAAAACTTAAAAAGTAATGGACAAGATAGTCTAGTAAAATATATAATAAATTTATAAGTTAAAATAATTAAGATTTTTAAATTCAATTTATAGCAATTCTTTATGCTGCAATATTTTAATAATCATATCTAGATCTAGATCTTTTAGTCCTTTTTCTATGTCGGTGGATAATTATATTTCAACACTATCTGTCTATATCTCTCTCTCTGTCTCTGTCTCTGTCTCTCTCTCTCTCTCTCTCTCTATATATATATATATATATATATATATATGTATATATATGTATGTCAATTGCATTTTAACCACAAAGAAGGCACATTGCCACTTTTGTGTAGAGGGCTACTATCAGGGGCAACAACTACTGAGATACAATGTAGGGATTCGTGCAGCAAGATGTCGCTTCACGTCACACTTGAACTTCCGCACGTTAGTACAGTTGGGAAATCAGCAATCTGGAATGGAATTCCAAAGGCTAGCGGTTCTGGGGAAGAAACTACTGGAGTAGAAAGATCTTTTACATCTAGGGATCTCTACTGTATGGGGGTGGGATTTAGCTGCATGTCGGGTTTGTCGGGGGTGTTTACGTCGAGGGGCACAATTGCTTGCAGTCCGTAAGAGCATTCACCATTAAAATACTTGTAGAACAGGCAGAGCAACATTTCGTCGGTGGGACAGTGGCTGAAACTTAGATGCCAGTTCAGGGCCTATCATATTGGCGACTCTCCTGTTAACCTTGTCCAGAAGCGAGAGACTAGTAGCAGATGCACCAGTCCAAATATGACAGCAATCCTCCATACATGGGCGAATGGTGGCCTTATAGAGGTACACAATACTTTAGAGAACCTACCTTCTTCGAAGCGGCCCTGGCAATGATTTCAATATAATTTTTTCCAACTCATATTTCCTTTGAACGTTAGGCCAAGGAGTTTGAAAGATGTACTCTCAGATAAAGGGTCATTGGCCATTGCTATTGGTGGTAGAGAATGCTCCTTGTACTTATTGAAGGAAACAAGTTTAGTCTTGCGGAATTGAACGTGACCATCCAGTTTTGTCCCCATTCAACTACAGATTGGAGGTCATCCTCTAGTGTTTCTGCTATTTCTTTAGATATGTGTACATTTGTTTTCCTGCCGTGCCTGTTATAGACTGTGGTGTCATCAGCGTGTATACTCATCTCAGAGGCAATTTTGTCGCGGAGGTCATTAATGAATATTAGGAACAATAGAGGTTCAAGGATAGACCTTTGGGGCACTTCCGCATTTATATCATATTGTTTAGATGTACGACCATCAGGGACGAACTGGATTTTTCTCTTATCTAATAAGGTTTTAATTTTGTTAAGTATTCTACCAGTGATACCGTATGATCTAATTTTCCTTAGAAGACCTTCATGGCATACCCTGTCAAAAGCTTTAGATATATCTAGATCTACCGCTCTACCCTCCCCGCTTTGTCCAGTGAATATAGCATGGGCTTTTCTAAATCCATATTGGTGCTCAATCAGAAGTCTTGCATCTGTAAGATGATAGACTAGAGCATGGTTAATTAAGGACTCAAATATTTTGGAAAAAAAACAGGATGAGTCTTATGGGACGATAATTTAATGGGTTAGTTCTTTCGTCAGAATTCTTGAATACTGGTACCACAGAAGCAGTTTTCCAACAGACCGGAAAGCTAGATTCATTAAGGCATTTATCGTAGAGTTTGGACAGAACTGGTGCTAGTTCATCTAAGCACTTTTTATATAGCACAGCTTGGATGAGATCGAGGCCACATGCCTTTGAAGTGTCAAGGTTTTTTATGAGCACATGCACCTGAGCAGGGGTGATTTTCAGATCGTCTAGTGTGGAATCTGTCCGCATAGGAAAGTCAGGTAGGAGGTGGTTGAAAGGTCCACTGTGGAGTTTGAGGCAAATCGACTGGCAAGCATGTTAGCCTTCTGGGTTGCTGAGCAAACAACCTCGTGATTGTTGGTTTGTGGGGGAATTATTGATTGCCCATTATTTACTACAATTTTGGTGCTTCGATGCGTTGTTTAGTGGTTTCAGTATATTCTCTCTTAGTGGTCGCTATGTCTTTCTAAATGTCACTTCTAGTTTCTATATACTTCTGTCTGTTTGAACTGGACTTATGTCGGTTAAATCTGCGGTGTGCATGCTGCCTTTGAAAGGCCAGCTTAACAAGATTTCCAGCTACGGTATAACTGGAAATGTTTTCTCAATCATTAAATCATTTCTCTCTAATAGGCTCATAAGAGTAGTGGTGGATGGACAAAAATCAGAGGCCTGCAGTATTAATGCTGGAGTCCTTCATGGGTCCATCCTGGGCCCAACTCTCTTCCTGATCTACATCAATGATCTCCCTTAACACGTACTTAAATCATTCTTTGACATCTATGCAGATGACATGACCATCTACGGCAACACATCAAAGGCTGTAAATGACAAAGTTCACTCAGATTCTCTCTCCTCTGATCTCGAGCGTGTAGTTCAGTTGGGGAAGACGTGGCTGGTTACCTTTAATGCATCTAAAACCAAGCTCCTATCTTTACACCATCAACGCTCTGATCCCTACCTGGCATCAATTGTAATGGATGGCTCTCGCCTAGGTGAAGCTCAATGTTTTGACAAGCTTCTGGGTTTGACCTTTACTCCTGATATGAAATGGAACACGTACATCAAGTCTGTTGCCAGGGACGCTGAAAAGATGGTGGGTTCCTTTTACCGCTCCAGAAGATATCTCACTACTGATGCAATTCTCTTTTTATATAAAAGCCAAATACGTCTACGGATGGAATACTGCTGCCATATCTGGGTAGGAGCTGCTAAAAAACAGTATATCCTGCCTTGGCAGAGTACAAAATAGACTTCGTGGCTTAGTGGGGGATGCCCTTTTCTCTTCCCTTCAACCTCTCCCACAGAAGAGACGTTGCAAGCCTATCCTTGTTTTATCGTTATTTCCATGGCAGGTGCTCGTCTGAACTCCAATCTTTGGTCCTCCCTCGCCAATCTGTTACAAAAAACACCTGTTTAGCTGAATCCACTGTCAAATCTTTCCCCACTCTGTATCTATGCCTAAATCAAAACGTAGATTCCATGAACAAACCTTCTTTCTTAGAACTGCACGCCTGTGGAACTCTGTTTCGTCTGCCTGCTTCACACCTGACTACAACTCGGATGTCTTCACGTCCAACGTAAACAAATTCCTGATCAACCGCCCCCTTTAGTAGACACTTTAAATATCCACACTAACGTACTGTACTTACAATAACCCTTATCGCTGAGTGGCTTCCGGGCCTTGATATGTGGTGACCTCCTTGTAAAAAAAAAAACTCAGTTGCGCAAGTAGAAATAAACGATTGGGGAGAGTGGATCTTGCTATTAAATCTCCGCATGGGATATGTGCTTTAATTGCAGTTTTGAACCATTCAGTGGTCTCATTTGCGCACTGTTCAGCAGGAAATGAAAAAAATATTTCCCCATGGGGCATCTCTGATAAGATCTCTGATGGCTTCTCAGTCAACCTTTTTATAATATCTCGTTGTTTTAAGCACTGGCTGTTAAGTTTTGGCTCTAGAGTTTAGGGCGATTTCAACCATTATCATTGCATTATCAGCGTTCCCAAATGGGCTGGCGACATTCGTTATAAAATCATCGGGCACTACGGTCAGGAACACCCCAAGAAGTGATGCATGTTGTTCTTGCTGGTCAGGGTAACCGGTTGGAAACGTAACCATTTGTGATAGAGAAGCTATGTGTTGTGCTGCGTCTGTGTAAGCAGAGAAATAAGTTATTATCTGATGGATCTAGGTTAGAAGAATATGACGGATTAATAAGATTTTCGAAACCTATTTACCCAGGTGACGTTTGCTTAGAAGTTCCGTGTAAGGACAACCTAAAACGGCTTATACTAAAATCGGGTGGTAGTGATAGAAAGAAACGTATATGTTTGTGTGTTAGTTGATTAGTAGTTTGCAAACCCTTGCTAATCAGAATTATTCACATTAATTTATTTTTCTTACAATTAAACGTAAATTTAAATCCAAACACATTTTGGTATCCATGTAATTCAAATACAAATGATAAATTATTTGAAAAATAGACTAAATAACCTAAGTTCTACCATACTGATGGATAGAATATTAAATGTCTCGTTGAAATAAATTATGTTGAGATTTTTATAAAGAGCATAAGATTTCGGAAAAGAAATGTTTGAGAAAAAGGAGAAGTATCACCCACATTATGAAGCATGGTTACAAGATGAAATTATAGAATACACCTATCTTTAAAACGATACATAACAAATCAGTTCGTCGTTTAATTAAATCCGTTCTACTTACCCATCTCCCCGATTTATTTAAATAAAGAAAAAAAACAATTTCATATCTCTCCTTACGTATCCAAAATAATAATTCAAGAAAATAAATTAGAAAACGGTTAAAATGTATTTAAAAAAAATTAATAGTCATATATATAATGAATATATGTATATATAATTGCTTTATTTCCATAGAAAGAAATATACTGATCTCCCACTTATATATATATATATATATATATATATATATACATATATATATATATATATATATATATATATATATATATATATATATATAAAGCTGAATGTCTCTGTGTGTGTTTCTGGTCACGAATAGGCTCCTATAGGGTTGACTATTTTAAAGAACTGATTACATATAATGATAGAAGATGTATCGAGACACAGTAATGGGTATGTTTGATCTGACAGAACGGTGGTTCATTAAAATTGTGGCATCTACGTTTTCGCCTGGTCCGCAAAGTATGGGAATAAAAAAATTAAAATTTAAAAAAACGTTTACAAGTGTTTTTGATAAAGGTGTACATAAGGATACTTTGATTAGTATGTTTTAACTTAAATAGGGATGGTATAATAATATTGTGCGGTCTGCCTTTGCGCCTGACCTCCATAGAATGGAAATAGGCACAAATTTTAATAAAAACTTTTCATATCTATCTGCGTAAGTATACTTTGATGCGTAAGTATACTTTGATAATTATGTTTCACTTTGAAGAATATGGTATAATAAAATTATTGGGTGCTCGTTCGCGCCTGACCTCCATTGAATGAAAATATGTCACAAAGTTTAACAAGGTTTCTTAATATAGATCCACAGAATATTGTGATAAGTGTTTCAGTGTGAAGAAGTATGGTATAATAAATTATTGGGGTTATCGATTTTATTTTTAGTTCCATCATATTTTGCTTTGGTTTTGATACCCCCAAATTCGAAGCTATCTCTTTACAACCGTTCCTTTTCATAACCTATCATACTTTCATAAATCAGAGTATATTTTCTGTAGGCTGCTTTTGAACCCAGTAAACGGCGGGTACTTTTGCTAGTATATATATATATATATATATATATATATATATATATATATATATATGCCCCTAAATTACTATAATATAAAGCGACGTTTGTATTACTTAGCTGTCTTAGAGTCAGTGTATATCTGTGCTAATTGGATAAAAATCATTGGCTTTATTCATACATATGTTTTATGTTTTATTCCATTGAACTTACTATTGTCCATTTTCTAATCATGCGAACTTATGTCGAAATATATCATAACTATTCACGCACACACACACTCACACATACATACTAGCAGAGTGAGTTGTCATTACTTTGGATTGAATGAAGATCAACCCATATTTAAAATTCTAATTATTATTTTCATCAAAATTAGTGAAATCCACAATAGGCTATTTGGTATGCCAGGAATCAGCTGCAGTTTATTTGCTACTACCGGGCGGCATTGACCGGCAGTTTAAAAAAAATGTGTTTAATAGGCAGAGAGGCTCGAACCCAGACAAGCGACGTGGAGGTCGAAAAGAACGTGAAAGAAAACGTGACATCTTACCGCTATAGTTAGAGGGGAACAAAAGTATAAAACTTTGGCATTTAGCGATCTCCACCATCCAGCAGAAAGCTGAAAGCTATTTTGGCCTACAGCCAGTTACTCTTTAAGCCGTATTTGCTTCACCACGATGCTAGGGACCCCCCCGCAAGAGGGGGAGATCAGGCGGTGTCTTAATAAATAGCATTTGTCTGATATGATGTGTATTCCCCACTGTGATCACAGCTGCTTGCCTTCAGGACGTGCTAAACACGAAGGCCAGATAATCGCATTGTGTGCATTCAGTTTCGCTTTATTCATACAAGAAAGACAAGCAAACACTGGAAACCAGTTTTTATTTCTTAAAACTCCATCAGAATAAATGTAGAGAGGACATCTGTTCGCAAATCGTAGATATTATAATCTAGGGAGTATATAAAAAGTTCTCCAAAATAGTACCCCCCCCCCGAAACTCCCCAAGTCTTTACTGGACATTCAAAAACGCGCGTGGCCGTTTTTCCATATATATATATATATATATATATATATGCATAAGGAAATATGTATATATACATATATATATATATATATATATATATATATATATATATATATATATAAGATGTCAGAGATGCGGTCGAAATTAATGTTAGTCTTTAAACATTCGTACGACCAAACCAATATAAACAACACTTAGGTCATTGATATGGCAGGGACAGGTTTTACCTGGATATTTCTGTTTAGATCACAACTGAAGTATTTTATTTGTCATTTGCATTTTAAACTTTAATTCAAACAAGATTATAAATACAATCTTATAAAGTCAACGATACGTTCTCTGCAGATGTAATATTTCGCAAAAGAAATTTTGGAGATACAGAAAAAAGTAATGATTCTGATAGGGAACGTTCAGTTTGACATTCTTATTACCAGAAAGGTACGTAAAGACATGACCAATCTACGGTCTAATAAAAATATAGTTGACTCTGTTGAAACCCAAAACGCCTTTTTTTTTTTACTTATTATTCATTATCTTAGCCACTACTTATATCCAAATCACTATCACCTATGACCGAATTTAATATCGTGTTCGCGCAGCGAAAAACTAAAATGCCAGCGTAATCATGGCCTAAATATTGATCGTGTCCTCGTATTCCATGACCGAATAAAACGCACTATAGAATTGGTGTATTTCTCTCTTTTATTCTCTCTCCTCCCTCTCTTACTACATTTCAATAGGATATCCTTTTCTCTAATCCACCCTCGTCCCATCAATCCGGTGGAAATAGTCGGTCGAATAATCACAAAAGCACGTTCTACATCCCGTGGTTGCATACAAGACAAAGTTGTTTAAGCGAAAAATTTATTAATATTTGACTGGCTCTAATCACTCAAATGGAAATCTAAGAGGCAAAACGTATTACCGCTTAAAGGTACGTTTAATAATCAACATGTACTGGAGTCTAGTAACACGACACTCTTCTATCGGCAGTAACGCAATTCCCCAATTACTATTATATTTATTTGCCCACCAATTCCGTTTTTCTCAGTCAAACAATTCGAGTTTAGACAGTTAATACTATTTTACAAATTATGTCGTGATTATTTCACCAACAAGAAGAGGGGGTGTAAGAAAAGGCAGTAAGAGCTTGCAACGAAATGGTGACGTTGCTTACAAGCAGTCTTTTCTTTCCTTGTAAACTGGTAACGTTTGCCGAACAACAGTAACGAGGTAATCAGTCTAAGAGACGCCAACCGACAAGCAAGCTAGGTAACTAGCTTCTTAACTAATCACTAACCCGTACTGAGACAACTCCTTTTATACATACTAACTCTCAGTGGCCAGAATTCCAACGTGATTTCCAACGAGATTAGAATGTCTATTTAACTTAGTAGGAAATAGACACCCAGTTTCACAGTAACGGCAAACACCAGTTCAGTGTCTTTTTTTTCCCTCCGACCCACTCTCGGTAAGTCAAATCAATTTCAATTCTTACAATTATGCAAAGCAGAAACGTATATGGAACATTGATAATTATTAGAACTGACATATTAAATGATTATAAATATGTAATATTTTAATACTATCGTAGATTTTGACAATGTATAAAACAAACATATATAAATGTATTGTTTTTAATTTGCATACCTCATATAAATTAAAGAAATCTAGTATGAAATAAACATTAAGTAACTTTTTTCGAGGCCGATTTAATTGAAACGCCACCATTATGAATATTAAAAAGATATAATCATGGTAAAACTTACTATTTTTAAAAATAAAATTGTATTAAATTATTGTTATTTTAGGAATGTTCGATATTAAAGGCTTAATTTTCGTTCGCTCACAAATGTACTGCAAGAAACAATTATAGTTTTAATTTATTTGGATCATATAAAATTAAATTTATGTTATATATTTATTGTTATTATTGTTATTATTGTTATTATTGTTGTTGTTGTTGTTGTTATTGTTATTATTGTTCTTGTTGTTGTTATTGTTATTATTGTTCTTGTTGTTGTTATTGTTTGTTGTTATTATTCGTTGTTTCATGTTGCTATTTTTAGGTCTCATTAATAGTGAGAGTCTTAGAGAGAGATGTTGTTGTAAAGAGAGATTGTTCGTGTTATGATGAGATTCATACATATTACATGTTCATACTTAGAAGTGTAGAAGCCCTTTGAGTGAGGAAACGGTGTTCAGACAGTCTTAGTGTTCACATTGTGTATGTAAGATGTGTATGTAAAGACATTTTAAACCACATGATATACATAAGACATATATAACAATTTTCACTTTACCTTTTGGTAGAATTACAACACAAAGACGACGTTTATAAAAACACATGATGGGTTTATTTCTTCTCCCGACCGGTCGTGGTTTTCATCATCAAGAATTCAAAGATTCATATATTAAGTTTCAAAAGTGACCGTCTCGCTTCTAGACGTTCGAATCCCAACTGCCGACTATCGTCTGTCGTCCTCAAACTCCCTCTGACTCTCCCACAGTTTCTCCTCCAGTTTCTCCTCGCTTAACTCTAAAGTTTCTAACTATATCGAGAACTTCCCATTTTCCATGACGTCATACACATGTTAAAACATGTGTCTTCTTTCACGTATTCTGGAAATGCGTGTCAAAAACTTTTCCTTTGTTTACAAAAGGAATTTTAACCTATATTCCCAGTAACCTATATTTCCAATATGTTAAAACCATGTTTATTAAATTATCTTGTAGTTGCATTCTTTCAATTGAATTTTCATAACAGAATTGACAATGCACATTCTTTTCTTAAAACTATTTCATCTATAAGCTTAACAATGGTTTGTTTTACATTCCATTTGCTAGTTCTCTCTCGTAATCTATTTCTAAACCTAAATTACGAGGTTCGAATTTCGTCTATGCTATTTCATTTTCATTTTAACTAAATCTCTCTATTTTTATACTTACATGAAAAGGGGACAACTCTTATCATGTAACATGTATACTAGAATATATAATGATCTTTTGTTGTGTGTGTGTGAGAGAGAGAGGTATTTCCCAAGGAAATCGAAAACGAATGAGCTAATTTACTTATTTTTTAATTTCACATGTTCCTGCATAGATATATTTTATCAGAATGCGTTTGATTAGTATCGGGAATCCATATGGAAAAAGAATACGATAAAAGAAGGAAGTCCGATTTTGACAAATATAAAAACTTTTATATAACCTAACATTAAAGATGAATTATAAAAGAGTTATCATCGTACAAGCAGAAAGGACCAGTCTACAAAATCGACTGCAGATGCTTTTATGAGAAATTCAGAGAATATCAGGTTTTCTCCTGTTTTGTATAGACGCCACTTCATTCAGGACTAAAGCAATCGATCGATTTGATTGAAAAATGAGCGAATTCACCAATTTCGATGGCAATAAATGTATGGTAGGCTAGAATATTTGTTGATCCTCACTGAATCCCTGACATAGTCACTCTTTGTTGCTTGTGTATTATGATTTTCAAATTAAGGTCTATTCATAATACACCCACTATAATCTATTAAAATTGCAAATAGAAGTAAGAATTCATTTAAATCAAATATTTTTAATATATATAATAAAAATACACCCCTCACCCCCGCAACCCCCCATATATATATATATATATATATATATATATATATATATATATATATATATATATATACATACTAGGTATGTAGGTTATATATTATACGTATTTGATAATGATTGAGACTATTTTATTCAATTTTAGTTGTTGAATTTGTTTAGATGAGGAATGTTTAATCGTATTAATTTTGATTCAGCAGACTAATATTCTCATCTTAAGTGTCATATTCACAGTAAGCTCCGAACTTCTTCAGGTGCATTTTTTCGAACTCAGGAATGTCTTTATCGAACTTGGGACTTTGGTAGAATTTTCGAACAGAACCCTTTATTTACTACACGGAGGTAGCATGCTCTTGTTCCGTCAGCTATGACTGGATAGAGGTTTTGAGCCATTCGCAATTGTATTTAACCACTCCACCACGTTCAGCAAGGTTACGTGGAGCAGTGGTTAGATTACTACTAAATATACATTTTTAAAGCGATATTCTTCTGAATGTTGACGGTTCAATTCTCAGTAATAGCGATCGATTGAGAATTACTTAGGCCCTCTATCCAGTCGTGGCTAGCGTAATATGAGCATACTTCCCCCGTTACTCAGTCCTCAATTTTTGTCTTAGCTTTTTCTTATTTCGACCATTGCGGTCATGCTAAAGGTAAACATTTTACCTGGACTGACGTTATCCGCCCCATAATCAGGAACCAAAACCAAGGAGGGTGTCCTATCAGCAAAGTACTGGGGTTTTTGCAATGACATTATGTGACTGGATTGTGCAGTAGATTCTGTGCAATTATTTCTGGTGGAGCTTCTCGAATGTCATATTACATCCACATGTTTTCTAAAATGCTTCGTCGTTTTTTTTATTTCTTGTTTTTAACAAGTCTGATGATATTTTCCACGTGTCTCAATTCTCAAAAAATGAAAAATCACAAGAAACAAAACAGGATTAAACCCAAAACTTTAACTCCAACGTAATCTCCCACTGACAGATACCCATACTCAAATATCTGTGGTGTATGTTCCAACATAGCAAAGATTGAACTCTAACTAATAAAGACAAAACCAGTGTTATCGTTTCTCTGAGAAACGTATTGGGCCGTCTGTTTCGCTAGATTTCAAATTTGTCAAATTTTTTTTAAACTTAAACAGAACGTGCGAATATTCTCCCACCAAAATGAAAAAAGAAACGAATCACCAGTGAAACAAACAGGGATAATCCCTGCTATTTAATGAAACAGCCATAACAGAAAATATGCTGCACAAATATACGAATATATATATATATATATATATATATATATATATATATATATATATATATATATATATATATATATTTAAAACCAAAAACAATGCGTGCGGAGGAAGACCAGAAAAGATGAAGTAAAAAAGAAAAACAAACAGATGTAGACGAGTATGATTTGCTTCATCTTTTTCGGTCTTCCTCTGCATTGTTTTTAGATATAAAATAAATATATATATCTTTACCAACAATGATTCAAGCCAAGTACTACCTACTCTTATATATATATATATATATATATATGTATATATATATATATATATATATATATATATATATATATATATATATATATACCTATTTCCATAGTCAAACCACGTCGCAAGTCACAATAATTATGACAACAATAAACTGGAATCCAAATATCGAATTTCGCCCTCATTTGGGCTCACCAGTTTTACACATCCGAATTCAGGATTCAGGACCATAGTTTACTGCATGCGAGGCGAATACACTGCCACGTAAATGGACTAAGCTTATTCTTTAATCAGATTTCGACCCGGTTTGCATTGATCTGTGTTAATTAATGCCCTTTCTTTCGTTTGGCGTTATTTTTCAAGTAGCAGATATCTTTTTTACGCGTGAAAGAGACTCGGATTTTCAATGCAGTTTTTAAATGTGTCAAACTGATGAACCAAAATGAGGGCGAAACTATAGTCTTATTGGCTGTAATAGATATCATGTCGGAATACTTTACTTTCCTCCAAACCTTTCTCTTTCATACAACTATTTAGCTTAAACTACTTTCATTCAAACATATTATCCATGCAGTGCATCAAGCGATACGGCGATACGGCAGATGGTGAAACGTCATCTCTACATGTTGAAGTTTTTCAAGTAGATCGATTTCAATATAACACTTTTTTGAAGAACGATATTATTTTTACGGTCGGATAATTTCGTTCTACAATTCCGGTTTTCTTAGGTCAGTGAGCACATCGAAACTGTAGATGCCGCTGCGAATTGTCCGCGAACTCTACACATTTTTACTAGTGAATACAGTGTCATTTTCGGTCAATATTTTATTCGCGAGAGTCGCCCAAGGAAAATATTTACAAACGGTCGGATAGAAGCTGCGACATTTGTCGGCAAAGTGGTCGCGATATTGCAAATCTAGAAGGATCACAGTCGATTATAGTTAGAAAATACGATTTTCAATCATTAATCTGCTCAATTTGCCGGATTTGTTGAGATTAAGCAGGTTGTTTTAACAGTTTTAGCAATTTTATTATGACACTTACGTGTAAAGTGAACATTATATCAACATTTGATAGTAAATAAAAGCAACTATGTTCCTCGTCTACTCATCCCACTATCATTGCGAAACAGTTGAGCAGACGTGCATTACCGTTTTTTTCGCAAATTTATACACAGACACAGTACTCTGGTAAGATGATCTGCGTAGTTTGGACAGGACGGTACGCCTTTAATGTCTATGATCAAACCATATTTTTCCGCCAGCAGCTCACAGTGGTCTTAACTGCTAGTTGACTAACACCACGCTAGATTCTGTGTTCACACCTGTTTTCTAGATAAGGTATCAAAAATCAACCAGTGCAGACACGCCGAATCAGTGATTAAGTGTCGCCTTCAACTGAAGCGTTAAATCGTCGTCTGAGTACCGACAGATGGATGTGCTAAGCATTGTTTGTAAAACGTAGCCAATAAGCATCCTCAATGACCGTTCCATGCATTTCCAAGGCCAATCTTGTAGCTATGCAACATATATTTCTAATTTGATGTCTGCCACATGTATCCCTTTATATATATATATATATATATATATATATATAATTATATATATATATATATATATAATCAACATAAGCAACACATCAAAGGCTGTAAATGACAAAGTTCTCTCTGATTCTCTCTCCTCTGATCTCGAGCGCGTGGTTCAGTGGGGGAAGATGTGGCTGGTTACCTTTAATGCATCTGAAACCAAACTCCTATTTGGGCGAGGCGCCGTGTTTTGACAAGCTTCTGCATTTGACCTTTGCTCCTGATCTGAAATGGAACACGTACATCAAGTCCGTTGCCATCGTCGCTGGAAAGATGGTGGGATCCTTCTACCGCTCCAGAAGATATCTCACTACTGATGCAATTCTCTATCTATATAAAAGCCAAGTACGTCCAAGGATGGACTAATGTTGCTATATCTGGGCAGGAGCTGCTACAAAAGCCTATCCTGCCTTGGCAGAGTACAAAATAGACTTCGTGACTTAGTGGGGGATGCCCTTTTCTCTACCCTGCAACCTCTCTCCCACAGAAGAGACGGTGCGAGCCTATCCTTGTTTTATCGTTATTTCCATGGCAGGTGCTCGTCAGAACTCCAATCTCTGGTCCCCCTCGCCAATCTTTCACGAAAAACACCCGTCTAGCTGAATCCACTGTGAAAAATTTCACCCACTCTATATATGTGCCTTAATCAAAACGCGGATTCCATGAACAAAGCTACTTTCTTTGAACTGCGCGCCTGTGGAACTCTGTTCCGTCTGCCTGCTTCCCACTGGACTACAACTTGGATGTCTTCAAGCCCAATGTTAACAAATTCCTAATGAACCACCCTCTTAAGTAAACAATTCATACAATCTCCACACTAACGTAATGTACTTGCAATAACTCTTATCCCTGAGCGACTTCCGGGCCTTTATAAGTGGTGATCACTGTGTAAAAAATATATATATGGATGTATATATATATATATATATATATATATACACATATATATATATATACATACATGTAAAGCATAACAAAGGAATACACACTAAGATACATATGTATTATACACACATTTGAATATATATATATATATATATATGTATATATGTACACTCATATTTACACATGTGAATGTATTACATATGCTGTTATATTCATACGTATATATGCTCACGACTATTGATGCCAGACATAAACACTCATCAAAATACAAATTTCCAGTTTATCTAAGTGTCTTACATTTTAGTTTCGATAATTATTTATGAACAAGAGAGGAGGATCGCTTGAAATATAAAAAATAAAATATTTAATACAAATTGCAACTTCGTGTCATGCTTCAAAATCCCTTATAACCTTCAATTACTATTCTAGAAGCGTACGTGGACTATGTGTGTGCTTGTATATATAGTAGTGTATAATGTTCTAATCAATTCAATTTATTGTTTGTTATTTTTATGTGAGTCTTATAAATACAGCTAAATAAAGGATGACGTCTGAAAATTTACTTCACAAAATTATGCTGTAGAACGTCGCTTTTAGCGGTCGTATTTTCTCAAATAATCAAGACTCGATGGCCAAATATTGTAGTTAAACTTTGGATGTCTTATCCTGTTTGTAGTTCTTTTGTTTTCTCCACGACCGAGTTAACAACATCATCATTGCACGTACCATCCATTTAAACACAAATTTAGGTAAGCATGTTTAAGCTGGAAAAAAATCATGAATTAAGATAAAACTTCAGGTAAGATGTCAGAGCAACTAGGTCTAACAATAATTACGACATTCATATGTGTGGACAATTTACTCATACAGCTGTTCAGTTTTCATTAGCCGATATTCCTATGACATCATACGCAGGCGCCATCGTCCTTTATGATATTATAAAAGAGATCAGATAGAAGTGAAAATTATCGAGTAACAATCGTTTAAGGTGTCAAAAATAAGCAAGAAGCATAAACAGACCAGGAACCAGAACATAAAGATCCTAGACTCGAGTTAAGTCGGATAGTTGAATATTATAACTTTATTAAACCAAACAATTTATTAAAGACTATCGAGGAGCGTCTGGTGTTTTCCGATCTTAAAACACGCTTAAATATATTTTAATTCGGGCAGATCTCGGATTTTGTTTTATTACAGAGCTAATTTTCAATTAGATATTATGTTTTACCTTAGCTATATTAGCCATTAAAAAATGACATATGCCATCGAAATAAAATCATTGAACTCTCTTGACACGGTGTTCATCTATTGAGCTATTAACAGATAGATCAGAAAAATTGAAACTTAAACATTCCTTAAGCTGTGAATCAATTTTCGCATGCGCAAAAGTAATAAAACATTTAGGCTAAGTTAAATGAACAGTTGGTATTTTTAATTGAGGATATATGGCTTTATGCGTTATTCATTTAGCTAAACAACATTTTAAAGTGTTATACACTATCCTTGGTTTATGAGTTCTGTTTCCTGCTAACCATACTGTAATATTACAAGTACTTTAGAGTTTATCGGTTAAGTATTTACACAGAAACCTACACACACATATGCCCACTATTCTATTTATATCGAAAAAAAATTGCCAAATAATCTTATATAGAAGATTCGTTGACTGGATTTTTATATGAATTTTCCAAGTGAAGAGATGACGCCATTTAATATAAACAACTACAAATATATTATTAGTGTAAGTCAAATACTAACTTATGGTGCGCGGTGATCAATAGATTCTGACCACAAACACGGCTACACTTCCGCCATTTGTCAGAAACATCCTGTCGGGTTTTAATGACTAAACGATAAAAAGGGGATGCAATAATTGCATTTCAAGGACGTTATATACTATTTGACCAAGAATTTTAATTATTTTTAATGATATATACGTACATATGATACCGTGTCAGTACGTGTAACTGAATTTCATTTAGGGAAATATTAGCATCAATTCGTTGTAAATTGGGTAGCATTATTAATTAGTAAGGTGAACGTTCACAGTATTGTTGCTTGGTGATTAGTTTGATAATCTCTCATGATCATGTTCAGTGAATAAGATAAATACGCCGATTATCTTCTCAGATGTACTTGTCCGTTGAACTTCGACGATTCCTCCGTTGAAAGCTTTCCGGACACTGACTCATCGCGGCCAACGGGGCTGGCGACACGTGATCAATACTGAGGTGCGAAATAGGCGACCAATTTACGATCGGGCTGTCCCCTTGGCATGATTGAAATGGATGCCCTGGAATGACATACTCCACGTCAGTTGTTATGACTGCGCCAATCGTTCGATTCTGATTAGCGTTGGATTTATTCACAGCCATGGCCTCGGTTTTAATTACGTCTTGGCACAACGTCATAACAGCCAATTGCAATCTACACAGCCGTGCCGAAAAGCTATTGCCAGCCTGTTCGATTTAAATCAAGACATTATAACGTTTATGCTCACACGTTGAAATATAGTATTAGCGTATCAAGGCTGAACTCTACTTAAATTGCCATTAAATAAATTTTAATATTAAATATTTTTCGAGGTTTAGATAATTAAATATTTTGGGGGTTTTCCATATCATTATACGCAGCACCACAGCCATGTAATCAAACACGCATAAACACAGCTACGTAGGGTAAAAGATTTTGCCGATTTGGAATTTAAACGAAAAAAAAGGAAACCTTGAGCTCCAGGGTTACTACGAAAAACACCCTGAAAAAGTGGGAAATTGCGAAAGCTGATGCACAGAAAGTGGGTTCCCTCTATCGAGCTAGAGGACTACTCACACCTTACCGTATCCTGTACCCCTACAAAACACTCATTTGCCAATGCATGGAGTATTTTCCCACATCTGGACTGGTGGATCTACCGCTAGTCTCTCCCTCTTGGATGGGGTACAAAAAGAGTTTTCAATCTAATATGGTTACTCTGTCAACTAAACTATTAACTCTGTTCCATCGAAGCAATGTTGCATCTCTGTGCCTGTTTTACTAATATTTTAAATCTCACCCCATCACTGTCGAGGTCCCTAAATGCCAAAACGTATTCTATTCGAATAGTTTTTTCCTTCGAACTGACTTGGAATTCTCTTGCTGCTACCTACTTTCCTGGCTGTACTGATATGCAGAAATGAAAATGAAACGTAAACCAACATGTAGTTAATTTCTGCTAAGCATGGTCCCAAATTGTAACCTCTAACGTCCCAGTAGTTTGTGGTAGACTTGAGTAAAAAAAAAGTTTACCAAAGACTAATTTAACGACGTTTTGGTGGACCGAACTACGGAAAATATAATATAAATTTGTAATCTTAGTAAATAATCATTTACTTTTAAATGTTTATTATTTTTACGTGTTAAACATTTTGTTTTCGCTTATATTAAAGAATAAGGATATTTAAGAGAAAATATCGATGAAAAAATACATGCTAAAATTGATTAACAGCAGTATTTACAGAGTTTTTATTTTAACTTCCACGGAAAAATATTAGTAAACGGACGTCATCAATAATTTAAAAGTATCACAGATAAAAACAGCGTATAGTCAGTTTAGTATGATAATTATTTAAGGAAACAAAAGTTCTTAGTTGTGTATATTCTAAATAATCTAATTAATTGCGTCATTCATTTTTGTTATAACAAAACTAAATTGATACATCAAAATTATTACAGTTCGAATGATCTTTACTTTCTGATAATCATCAAGTGTTTTGTGTTTACAAGAAACCGCCGCCGCTTTTTTAAAATTACCCACTTTCTGAGTAATTATCCAACTTTTAGTGTATAATATATGTACATTTTCAGATAGTTATTACATGTATTTGTGGATTGATTCACTAAAAAACGTTTAAATAATTTTGGAAAAATAATTATTATTTCCTAGTAATTATAAATTGATTTAATTTGATTTCAAATAATGATAGCAATTTTGTCGTTTTTAAAAAATAAATTTCTCAGTCATCTTTAACAAGTATGTGCACATAATTTTCTCTTCGAAAGACTTACGTTTGGGATATTATTTTTCAAACATAAACTGGGTATGTAAACTAAAGAAATGATTATTATAAGACATTTCAAGGGGCATCAAGATAGTTTTGCGGCCAATTTTTCCGCCCATAATTCTTACATTTAAACAGAGAGCGTTCTGTTCAGAATAAAATTAATACTGGTTGCGGGAAATTAATATTTCTATACTGCCCTTTCACGTGTATCTACGTGGTATAATTGCCTTCTGTTATCTCGTTACGCTGAGTTGGACTTTGGCTCGCTGCGTTTAAGTTGATTCTCCTGTTTTCTATCTTCCATACACACACATACATAACAGAGGGAGAGAAAGAGGAAGAAAGGGAGAGAAAAATAGAAAGTGAGAGAGGGAGAGAGAGAGAGAGAGCAAGACAGACAAAGAGGGGGATTATTATTTGCCTTTGTATGAGTCCTTGAAACGTATTATATTATGCAACTGTATGGGTCATTATGACATTTTAATTAATTTTTATATCGGACTATTATTCTCTTCTTTATTAGTTGTTGTTTTCATCTTTATTGGTTGTTTTTTTGCACGACGTTTACGACCTAACGAAGGCCAGAAGAATAGTTGCCCGAAACGTCGTGAAAAACAACAACGAATAAAGATGAAAACAACAACTAATAAAGATGAGAATAATAGTCCGAAATAAAAATAAATTAATATATATAATGCTCATCTACCAAAAGTAATTCCAATTAAGGAATAATATATATTATGACATTTTGTCTTAGTTTGCGAAATCACTACGTTACGGGGAAATGCCTTCTATAAGAAAGACTCTAACCCAAAATTATTAGAATTGTGTTTAATCAAACATACAAATTGCAGATTATAATCTTCAATTAGTATGTTTTACTAACTGTTCATATCTATAAATAAATCAAGACATTTAGAAATATTCGCATTACACATTACCATCAATAGATGTGATCCTAGAGACCACAACACAGCAAAGTTTCTTGAACATATTCCTTCTATAAATGGTCACTATTAGCCGTATTCGTTACATTTTAAAACACACACATTTTTATACACCAAATTTTAATGATATATTTTTTATATATGGGTAGCTACGTAAGTTTGTAGAAATTATGTGATCTAGTATGGATTTTGGCGAGAGTAATTTTGTGCATTTCAAAATGGCATTAAATCCAGCGGAAATAGAATCGATTTTGGCGTAATTAAAGCGGAGATCAAGGGTTTGCTAAACAAAAAAAAAACGCGCTAGAAATCTATTACATAAAATAATGTCATGGGTTCGGGGGAAAACATAAATTTTAAGACAGTGCTATTGGGGAAGCGACATAGACGACGTGTCTGACCATATAGATATCATCTACGTGAATATTGTTTCGGTACTCTCCCCATACGTCACCATATTATGACTCAATTTTGAAAAAAATGTAAATAATTAAAATTAGAAATCAGTTGCTTTACATGACCATCCATTCTCTAAATTAAACGATAGAAAATCAACAAGCGCATGTGTTTTCATGTATGACTTGATTCTTCTTCATTTTATCAAACAACACACAACACCGTTCTTAACATGGGGAGATTGGGATGTTTACTCCGAATGCTGTTACGCATGTGCATTAATAATTCGAATGTGAACGGTAAGTTGTACTCAATGTAAAAGAGTAACAAAAATTGTACTCATTGTAAAAGAGTAACAAAAAATGGGTATTGTAGTAAGAGAGACTAATTATTCAAAAGTGTAATTGAAATGGATATTTGTATTCTCAAAATTAATTTTCTTAAAAATATTTGATTTCAGTTACTGTGTATGAAAACTTTCTAGAAACAGGACATGCATTCGAAAACGTTTATAGTTTCGTTTGAAATTAATAGTGTTTATCTTACCGATAAATGAAAAAAAGAAGAAATCCACACACACACACACACACACACACACACACACACATATATATATATATATATATATATATATATATGCATTCATATATAGATGTCTTTGTTTTATTCTTTACAAAAAAGAAAAGGAGAATTATTTATAAAACGAGATAGATGTTATTAAAAAAAATAATACCTATTTAGTTTAAAGACAATTATCTAAAGGACATAGGAGTAATAATTTAATTAAAAGAAAAATAACATTATTAAAGTGTGGCTAGAATACAAATATTTCCAATTTGAGAATCTCCGGCAATAATAACGTATTTCTTGGTAAAAAAAAAAAAAAAACCCAAAAAACCCCGCAGAAACTTAACATTAGCTCAAGTACGCCTAAAAAAAAACTTTACTTAGAATTTGTATCTTTTCCTCGGCATTTTTCTTAAGAAAAGTATGACTTTTTTCATTTAAGTTTGTCTCTGTGTGTGAGGGGGTTTCCAGCCAACAGATTATTGTCCAAAAATATCGTCTAAAATAGAGTAAATAATAAAAAAAAATAAAAAAAACGAATTTGTATTTTCCAAGCCTGTATATAAATACTTGGATCCCATGTGCCGAAAAATACGGTTAAATATATTTAAAATCATGCAGGTATTCGCATTTATTTATACAAATATATGATGGCAAAAATAAAAAAAATAAAAACGTGCAATTAGCTAGAATCGAAACGACAATATTTCTCGTTCCAGCCGCGTTTCCTAGCGATGCTGGAAACGAAACAAAAATAGTAAAGTCTAAATATTAACACATTTGAAGAAATTAATTTTATCCGAGTATGAGCACAAGGAAGTATTAACATGTCGGCCAGGTGAAATGAACATTTTCGCATTTCAATATGCTGATGCGTTACTCTTCAACCCAAACACACATTTTCCTCGTTATAAATCGTCGTTTTTTTTGGTTTTTTTTTACATACACATCACAACTTATCAAGGCAAAGAGGCTACTCGAGGTTAAGGGGTAAAGAGTGTACAGTAGAAATTGGACAATATACTAATCATTAGTAATGGAAATTCGAAAAATTTGTTAACATATGGAACGGATCCTCAAAAAATTGTTTACGTTTGACTTGAAAACAACCATATTGTAGTCAGCTGAAAAGCAGAAAACAGAAGACAATTTCAAAGGCGTGCAGTTCTAAGAAAGAATATTTGCTCATGAAATCTATTTTGAGGTTTAGGCACAGATAAAGAGTGGGCAAAATTAATGATATTCTTTTCTGATAGACGGGTGTTTCTTGAGAAAGTTTGGCAAGGAGGGACCATAGATTTGAGCTCAGCCGAGCACTTGCCAGGAAAATAACGATAAAGCAGAGACAAACTTGCAACAGCTCTTCTGTGAGAAAGAAGTTGCAGGGAAGATAAAAGGGCATCCCCTAACAGGCGACGAATCTATTCTGAACTCTATCAAGGCAGGACAAATCCTTTCTAGCAGCTCCCGCCCAAATGTGGCGCTAGTACTGCATCCTAGGACTACCTGGCTCTTATATAGATAGAGAATTGCATCAGCAGTGAGATATCTACTGGATCAATAGAAGGATCCGACCATTTTTCCAGCGGCCTTGGCAACAGATTTGATGTATATGTTCCATTTAATATCAGGAGTAAAGATCAAACCCAGAAGCTTGTCAAAACATGAGACCTCCCCAAGATGACAACCATTCATTTCAATTGATGCCATAGCGTTGACGATGTAAAGATAAAAGCTTGGTTTTAGATGCATTAAAGGTAACCAGCCACCTATTTCCCAATTGTACCACTTGCTCAAGATTAGAGGAAAGAGAATCAGAGAGAACTTGATCGTTTAAGGTCTTAGATGTACTACCATAGATAGTAGTGTTATCAGCATAAATGTCTACGAATGATGTAAATGAGGTTTGGAAGATCATTTATGTAGATCAGGAAGAGAGTTGGGCCCAGGATGGACCCCTGAGGGACTCCAGCTTTAATACTGAGAGCTTCTGATTTCTCCCATCAACCACTACTCTTATGAACCTATCAGCGAGAAATTATTTAATAATTGAGAAGACATTGCCAAGTATCTCGTTGCTGGGATCGTTGGTGTATAGTTACTATTTCCTGTTGATTCCATTGTTTTGTGACAGTAGTATAAGCGTTTACCTGTTAAAAATAAGCATACGCACATACATCTACTGTTTTATTCATATAGATATAAAATAGATTGAAGTTAACTTCTGCCCCTACGAACAATAAATAATTCTGAATATTTTAGGAAGTTTTACAGCGCTGATAGAATTTGTGAAAAGCATCTTCGAATGTATACTGTATTTAGTTACTGTCACCTCCAAAAACTTAAAAGTACACTTAAGTTTACTGTGTAAAAAGTAATCTTTCTTAAAAGGGAGCTTTGTATAGAAAACGGCTTACATTCAGTGCTATAAGTGCACATAACTGTTTGCCATTTTGTGGCACAAGATGCGACATGGTTGCTTTCAATCTGACTTTAATATTGTTAATTTATACTACACTTTTTTTAATTGGAGGTCAGCACATATTAGCACTCGATGATAAGCGTTATGAATGTAAAATGGGTTTAATTGTGTAGTGAAGTTGATTATTTATCAGACAAGAATTTGTTTACATTATGTTTGAAGGCTACCATGTTTTATTCAACCTGGAAAGATGCCAGCGGGACAATTCCAAAGACGGGCAGTTCTGGGAAGAGATCTTCGTTTATAGAATCTCCGTCCTCTTAAATAATCATCTTTTAACTTTCCATCATTACTGCTCATCACAAGGTTGTCTAAACTGACATCTAATAGCCTTATAGTGTATCTTACAGCAGCATTCGTCAGTTGGCTTCATAATTCTGGCAATTAATCTTGAATTATTACTACAATCTATAACTATATAACCATTGGCGTCAATATAATAGGTAGTTCTCGCATATTATAAGTGTGGGTTTAGAGTGACTTGTACACACGTCTAGCGCAGCCACTTTTTCCAAACCATACACACAAAACGAATTAATATTGAGACAAACCTTTTACATTCTACTGTATCATAATATTCATTTTATGGATTTAAACATCATTTACTTATTCTGTTAAACATTAATACATCTGTATGTGATTTTTAAATGTTTTTTGTCTAGGAATGAACACGATATTTTAGGATAGAATCTAAAAAAAATATTAACCAATCTATGCTCTCAATATTTAAATAAACTCCTAAAGCCAGCTCTGTTGGTATCATAACAGTTCATAGCCGGGCAGCACATTTTCATTGCAGTAAACCTACTGAACTCGACTACTGCCTAGACAGTCAAATATACATGGCATCATTTTGATAGCAGAGGAGAGGGCACAGATAGTTCTTACAAAATGCGACATGCATTCAGAGAAATGTCAATATAGACATCTCGAAGAATCTTACAGTATAATTCCTACTTTGGAAAATGCTCGATTGAAAATTGAATGCTAGATAAATCAATGTTGGCAAGTTAATGAAAAAAGTTAGCTGCCTTGTTTAATACTGAAAATGGACTCATATACTTTACTTTTGCATGATTTCTATATATACTATTTATTCAAATAAATCAACGTTCCAACGTTCATCATATTTGGATATAACATTAAAGAAAAACAATTTTGATAATTAGTTGTATTTTTGTAATGGAAATTAGTAACATTATTATTTGCGTATACTATTTAGATATCTATATATCTACAAAAGTGAACGTGTCTGTCTGTGTTTCTGTCTTTGTGTATGCGTGTCTGTCTGCCTGTGTACATTTCCCTACGCAATAACTCTGTAAAATTTTAGTCTACAGACTCGAAATTTGATATACAGGGTACTGAGATTTGGGAAAATCTGTGGTCCGTTTTTGGCCGGAAATTTCGCTGTTAAGGAGTCAAAGTACAACGATTAGATCTGCGACAACTCTACTAAACTCCTCCGACAATTTTGGGTGTACTCACTTGAAATTTTAGATATAGATACCTTGGACATGGATCTAACTTAATAACTCGATGTAGGATCCAAATAATAAATTTTAAGGGGTCATAATAGGGATCAAATTTTAAAAAATTGACCCTTTCTTTGCCCAGCATTCACCTCCAAAAACCCAGGCAACGCCTTGCACCCATGCTAGTAGTATATAAAGTTAATTTAATATATTTCAAATGTAATTCGTAGATTATTGATATATATATATATATATATATATATATATATATATATATATATATATATATAGACATTTGGCAAATATCAGATGTAAATATGAAGTATTCATTCTAAAAATAAATATCTGTATAATAGTAGTATTTTGTATGAGATGTTTTTATGTCATTTATGTTATTTTTAATTTAAACGCTTCCCCAGAAACACCCTATAAAAATAGTATAACAATGATAGCATCTATCTACTATGAGTATAAATGTTTATTCCAATAATAATAGATATTTAATTTACAAGGTATCTATATGTTTCCTTACAAATATTTGTTATTCATTTGTACCTTGAATTTGTGCGTTTGATTAGTTGCCCTTCCGTCAAATATATCTCATGATAAATTCAACTATAATTTATTTAAAACAAAAGAAACCTTGGTCAATATATCTCATCAGCCATATGGTTTATATATTGCATTGTAAAAAGTATTCATTTATTTTAATCTTACCGAATACTGAGGTATTTTTACGATCTTCAGACTGTTTATTAATAGCAATAATATTTTAAGATTAACAAGTTATATGCATATATATACACTAGCAAAAGTACCCATCGTTGACTGGGCTCAAAAACAGCCTACAGAAAATAGACTGATTTATGAAAGTATGATAGGTTATGAAAAGGGACGGTTGTAAAGAGAAAACTTCGAATTTGGGGGTACCAAAACCAACGCAAAATATGATGGAAGTAAAAATAAAATAGATAAGCCCCATAATTTATTATACAATACCTGTTCACACTGAAAAACTTATCACAATATTCTGTGGATCTACATTAAAAAAACCTTATTAAACTTTGTGACATATTTCTATTCTATGGAGGTCCGGCGCGGACGAACATCCCATAATTTTATTATACCATATTTCTTCAAACTGAAACATAATTATCAAAGTATACTTACGCAGATAGATATGAAAAGTCTTTATTAAAGTTTGTGCCTATTTCAATGCTATGGAGGCCAGGCGCGAACGCAGACCCCACAATTTTAGTATATCATCCCTATTTAAGTTAAAACTTACTTATCAAATTATTATTATGTACATCTATGTAAAAAACACATGTAAACGTTTTTTTTTTTTAATTTTTTAATTTTTTTATTTCCATACTTTTTGGACCAGGTGCGTACGCAGACCCCAAAATTTTACTGAATCATCATTATGCCAGATCTAACATTCCAATTCCCGTGTCTCGATACATCTTCTATCATTATATGCGATCAGATTTCTATAATAGTCAACCATATAGGAGCCTATTCGTGACATGACACACACAGAGGTTCAGCTTTATATTACACAAACATACACACACACACACTCACCCACACATATATACATGTATGTATGTATGTATGTATGTATATAAATATCAAGCCTTTTTCAGTCAATATTCGATGAGATGAGTATTGGCTAAAGAGAGCTGGATATGGTTACTTAGACCGATCCCTAATTATCAGATTTGAAACGAACGGGATTGATGACTTATTTCATCTAAACATTCTGTAATAATACGCTCTTTTTTTCCTTATAATAGAGTTCTTTGCTGGACCACCTCCCCCCAAAAATCTAACAAGATATATGTATATATATATATATATATATATATATATATATATTTATATATATATTTATATATATACATATATGAATATATATATATATATAACTATATATATATAAATACATATATGAATATATATATATACATATATGAATATATATATATAAATATATATATATATATATATTCATATATGTATATATGAATATATATATATCTATATAAATATATATATATTAACAAAATCTAACAATGTATATATATGAATATATATATATAAATATATATATATTAACAAAATCTAACAATATATATATATACATGAATATATATATATATATATATATATATATATAAATATATATATTAAAAAATAATAAACAAAAATACAAAGAAACAACACACGATTAAATAGAAATGTTTAAAGTTCCATAATATGTTTTACTTTACTGCTGTTCTGTTAATTAACATATATTTCAATAGGTAATTTTTAATAACATTTTTAATAACATTTAGTTTACATAGGCTGTTTCGTTGTCTTAATGCAATGAGCTACAAAACATACGTCATTTTTGACAAAAATATCAATCAATCAATGAGTGTTTATCACTCAATGAGGACCATCTTTTCTGGAGTTTAGCTATCTAACCACGTCCCGAGCTATACGTTGTCATGTGGGACCCATGCGTTGTATCAGGTCGTCCCTCCATTTTGGTCTTGGTCCTTCGTTTGGGCTCTTGTTTTCATGAGATATCCATTCCGTTGTTCTAATAAACTATCTTTTGTCATGTCGATTGGCTACGTGCCCTGCAGATCTGTGTTTGGATGATTTGATGGCAGTATAAATCCAGTAACTCTAGTTCGTTGGCAGATGCTTATATTTTTTTTGTCTTGGTGAGTGATGCCTAAAATAATCCTCTTAATCCTCCTTTGTGCTACTGCCAAGATTTCACTTTGCCGAGTTCTCAGGACCCATTTTCCCTACCGTATATCATCACAGGTAGTACATATACATTGAATATCTTCAAAAATAAACTAAAAAAAAATATTAGATAGATCTATTCTGACCAGAAAATCAGTAAAAAGTCGCTCGTTGTAAGGAAAATTGTTCATTTAATATGGAGACAGAGTGAATGAAGAAAATTCTAAAAGGAATAATCATTTAAACTTCAACTCTTATTGTTTATATTTCTATGCACATCCCTTTCATACACGTTCATATATTTTTATTAAAAACTCTTTTGTATTAAAATTCATAAGCGATGTTCCTAAACGTCTCGGAAATAAAGAAGCGATTATTGGAATGACAGTCGGATAATGTAAATTATGCTGTGACAGTCATGACAGTAAAAAAACTATGCCGATTTACAAAGTAGAACTGTAATTATATTCAATAAAACTATCAAAATATAACTGTATTATTATTATTCTATATTTTTTAAGCATTAAATCAAAATACACTGAGCACCAGACCTCATATTTTTCGCCACTCTACTACGTCGAATATAAACATATATTTTCAATCCACGGAACGAATATTTTCTGAATGTGTTTCGGTAATTCGATGTTTGTTATTATATGTTGCAAAATGTTCCTGTATAATAATTGATTATTTAATAAATATATATTACACGGTGGTCACCACTTATCAAGGCCCGGAAGCCACTCAGGGATAAGGGTTATTGCTAGTACAGTACGTTAGTGTGGAGATTTGATGAAGTGTTTACTTAAGGGTGCGGTTCATTAGGAATTTGTAAACGTTGGACTTGAAGACATCGAAGTTGTAGTCAGGTGGGAAGCAGGCAGGCAGAACAGAGTTCCACAGGTGTGCAGTTCTAAGAAAGAAGCTTTGTTTATGGAATCCACGTATGATTTAGGCACAGATAAAGAGTGGGGGAAATTTTCACAGTGGGTTCAGCAAGACGGGTGTTTTTCGTGAAAGATTGGCGAGGGGGGACCAGAGATTGGAGTTCAGACGAGCACCTGCAACGGAAATAACGATAAAACAAGGATAGGATTGCAACGTCTCTTCTGTGCGAGGGAGTTGCAGGGTAGAGAAAAAGGCATCCCCCACTAAGCCACGAAGTCTATTTTGTACTCTGTCAAGACAGGATAGGCTGTTTTTAGCAGCTCCTACCCAGATATGGCAGCAGTATTCCATCCTTGGACGTACTTGGCTTTTATATAGATAGAGAATTGCATCAGTAGTGAGATATCTTCTGGAGCGGTAGAAGGATCCCACCATCTTTCCAGCGACCTTGGCAACAAACTTGATTTACGTGTTCCATTTCAGATCAGGAGTAAAGGACAAACCCAGAAGCTTGTCAAAACACGGTGCTTCTCCTAGACGAGAGCAATCCATTTCAATCGATGCCATATGGGGATCAGATCGTTGATGATGTAAAGATAAGAGTTTGGTTTTAGATGCATTAAAGGTAATCAGCCACGTCTTCCCTCACTGAACCACGCGCTCGAGATCAGAGGAGAGAGAATCAGAGAGAACTTTGTCATTTACAGCCTTTGATGTGTTGCCGTAGATGGTCGTATCATCAGCATAGATGTCAACGAATGATTTAAGTATGTGTGTATATATATATATATATATATATATACATACATATAGAGATATATAATTTATGTATATATATATATATATATATATATATATATATATATATATATATATATATATGTAGTTATGTCTCGGAAGTAGAGTGAAAAGCACATCTTATTTTTCTTTTATTAATATATTTTGTTTTCCTTGTACACATGTTTGTGAATTATTCCATGGATTTCTGCCTTTGGATTAGTATGGACCATCTTCTTCCAATTACGGGATTACCTTGGATTTTACTTGTACAATTGGAAAGTCTTTTAACTTTCTTGAAGTTTTACATTTGGATTTTACCGTCACTGGATTTTTTATTTTCCACCAGACTATCCATTCATGTGTAATCACCTTTTTCTTTACCATAATCCCTCTGCGTAACTTATTTTGTTTTCAAGTAAGAACTTGACTTACTTGTTGTTTCATCGAATACTTCTGCATGCAAAATCCGATCCCGCATTTTGCTAATTCCTACCCTCTGATGAGAAGGAGAGTATTTCTTCGAAATTCCGCGGATTAGGGACTAACCATTTATCTAGTGTTTCCTTTTCAGATTAAATATGTTTTTAACTCATTTCAAAGTGTTTTTAACATATTTTACTAACTGTTTGCTAATATATATATACATATATATATATACATACATATATATACATATCTATATATATATATATATATATATATATAGATAGATAGATAGATAGATAGATAGATAGATAGTTGGGTAAGTCAGTTTTGGAATTGTAAAAAAAGGCATTTGAAGAAAGTTGCAAAATAATGTCAAAAGTTATCACAAGAATATTTTTTTAATTTTGTACTTTGTTGAGCATTTCAACTTAAATACTAAATAAATTCGGATTTTTATTACAGTATCGGTGTCACTCCGGAAATATATCGCTTAAATAACATCCGAGTGTTAACAAACAAAAACAATACAATACATTAAATAACACATATTTTAAAGTTGATTATTTCGTATTTTTAAAGATGAAACGAACATATCAATATAAACAGGAATTAAAACGTTATAATATTTGATTTAATATATATATTTTATTTAATATAGAAATATCTATATATATGAAACCTTTATTTGTTGGGTAATTTTATGAAATCACCGGTTGAATTTACGACCGCATGCGTATTTATGTTTACTGTTTATTTTTTTAATAAACTCTTGAATTATCGCTGCACCTTACTTTCTCTCAAAATATCGCTCAAATTATTCATTAAAATAGACTTAAATATAAGAAATACAACGTATGTAATTATTCTGAATTGTTTCTATCTTAAAAAGATAGTGTTATTCATTAAAAAACTTTTCTGCGTGGGTGATCGTCGTGTTTACATTTTTAATAAACTGTTGGATTATCTCGGCACCTAATTTTCTCTTTAAATATCAATCAAATATTTCATTAAACTAGATTTAAATATAAAAAATACACCATATATATTTATTCTGATTTGTTTCTGTTTAATAAAAATAGTTTTTATACATAATAAAAAAAAAAACTTTCCGAGCCGAACTCACTTTCTCTTTAAGGTAAGTGAAGAGCACTTCAAGTTATTGTATTTATTTCAAATTTTATCAAATTTATTAAAAAAATGTTTTTGGTACTTATGCACTCATGCTACCGTGCTGAAATAATAACAGTGTTACTTAGACTATTTTAAAATCGAATTAAATTATTTTTATTAATTGCATAGTAACATAAGTGCATAGGCACCACATTTTTAAATAAAATTTATTTAAAAATTATTTGTATAATTTAATTTCTGTGTGTATTTTTTCAGACATTTTAATCAAAATGTCCCGAAAATCTACAATTAAAATTCGCAGTAAAAACGTAAGGAAATTTTATGGTCTCCCTACACCATAAAATAAAACCGAACCACCAATTTACCGACGAAGTATTCAGTTTAGTTACTATTTAGTAAATATTTATCATCACCTTTCGAATTTTGCTATTTACAAATTAATAACAAAGGAAGTCATGCGTGTTTGGAAAGCAGTTAATCCATCTTTACGTCTTTTAAGTGAAATGATTATTTTTTTTTAAAAGTGACTATACAATGTTTCAAGAAAGCCAAACAAATGAATAGTAAATGTCTCCACATTTTAAAAAAGAAAGTCTAGCTAAAAAAACTGGATTCACTATTTGGTATTTCGTGCTGTTTTTCCAATCTACTACTTTAAGTTGTTACGCCCTCATGTAAAATGCAATAAAGAAAATTGTCAGATTGTGCCCATTATTTGCATCTGTCCTCTTTAACAAAATGTAAGTTATTTTCTATTTTTTCCAATGTGTTTATGAGATAAACTTATATCCAAACTTTTAATGCAAATTAATGTTTATATTAATCTGCTTAGATGTATTTTAATATAAGTAAATTCTGCTTCTTCAGGTTTCAGTTGAGGACCGTAAATACCTAAAGGGTCAGAGGAGCGAAATAGAGCCGACGCATACATTTCAGCTTGGTCCAGTTGATAAAAGTTCTATTAAAAAAGTAAAAACGAACGAGGGTTAATAAAAACATACATTCATCACCAAAAGCTTTAACTTACAAAACCCCAGAGTAATATTCTCCCCCCCCCTCTTACTCATCATTTAAAAGTGAAGACTCAGAAGAAGAATATTTGCAGCCAAAGAGCCACTTGAACGGGCCTTATAACCTTATTAAATTTCCCAGATATGCTCTTGAGTTAGTCAGGGGGGTATATCTTCTAATCTTGGAGCCAGCCTTGCTAATGCCTTGGTCTTGGATTTGCAGGCTATCGCCCTTCTTATACCGAATGTTTATATTAATCTGCTTATATGTATTTTAATATCAGTAAATTCTGCTTCTTCAGGTTTCAGTTAAACAAATTGTGGAGGAAAAATGGACAGAAAACTATGGAAAAAAATAAGGGAGCAGAACACCATTCAACGTTTAGTTTTTCCTAACAGTGGTGCAACAGGTGTTCTTAATGCAGAGTATGTGATGGATGTTTTGCATGAATTCAAGAGTGAAAACACTATCAAGGCAATCCTTGTTGACAACACTAATACCAACACAGGTTGTGAAGGTGGAATGGTGGCAATTTTAGAGAAAAAAATTTTTTAAAAATATCTTCATATCATTGGTTGCTCTTTGCACCATGACGAACTTCCTTTCAGGGCTCTTTTTAAAAACATGGTGGTTGCACAAAAGGCCATACAATATTCAGCAGGCCCCTGGGGAAATTATGCTCAAATGATTTTTCTGATTCTGAACTTCGAGAATAATTATTTAATGGGAAGAAGCTTGACTTGCCAGATTGTCATCACATTTTCAGGGCGTGGAACGGGCAGTCAAGTAAACAACGGAAGCATCACAAAGTGTACATGATTTTGAATTAAGACATCGACACATCACCGCCACAGTTTGGACTCAGAAATTTAGACCGTCATCTTTGTCGAAGGGGTATTATATGGAGCAATTTCACTCTATATATTAAGCTCTAGCAAAATAATATTTTGTCTTTTCCTTATTTGTTTGTTATATTTTCACTTATAACAGAAAAATCAATTTTAAAATGTTGAAATATTATTGCTTAATTCATAACCTGAAAATACCGTTTGCTAATGCAATTCTACGATAAATGGAGAACTTGTTCAGCATCTCAACAAAATAACATTTCAGTGACATTCAATATGGTGTCCACTGTGAGAGATAAACAGCTGATGTGCTAATTGTGATATTACACAGAATCCGTGAATTTAATGACGAAGGTTTCATTTTTAGATCGGTAGCTCTTAACATATCTAAGGTATTTGATAGGGTCTGACACAAGGGTTTACTTCATAAAATCTATAGCTATGGAATAGCTGGAAATGTCCTCTCAAGCATAAAATCCTTTCACTCTGATAGGTCTATAAAAGTGGTCGTTAATGGGCAGAAACACATAGGTCACAGTATTAATACTGGCATGCCACAAAGATCCGTATTTGGCCCAACTGTCGTACTTATCTTTATCTAATACCCCACAAACCATATTCTACACTCATTTGTCGACATCTATGAAGATAATACTACCATCTATGGCAACACTACAAAATCCGACAAAAACCAGAAGTTTTCTGATTCTCTTCCCTCTGACTTTAAACGTCTGCTGCTATGGGGGTAAGGAATAGCTTCTCAGCTTTAATACATCCAAAACCAAACTGCTATCTGTCCACCACTAACAGTTATATCCCCAGTTCACCCCAATTGAAATGAACATCTCTTGCTTTGATGACGCACCCTGTTCTGAAAAAAATCTGGGACTCACTTTTATCCTGAATCTAAATGAAATACCTAAATCAGATCCCTAATTGCTACAGAACGTATCTCACTCACGCCGCGATCCTCTACCTGTATAACAAAAAAAAACAAGTATGTTCTAAGAGGGGGTACTGCTGTCGCATCTGGGTTGGAGTTCCAAAGAATACGCTTTCCAGTTTGGACAGAATGCAGAACATCTACTTAATAGTTAACCATTTCCTAGAGTTGCAACATAAGGGGTGACCCTCCAAGTAAAACAAATGAAAAAGGGGGGTGTAGATTGTCAATTTGAAGATTATTAATAATTTGCAATATTAATATTACTTTATAAAACAAAAATACATCGCCTCATTTGAAATACTGAAATTTTGGGATATTCACACGAATATTCAAGACAAACCTTGCAAAAACGAAAAATTTTCAGTATATTTTGTTTTACGATTTCTATACATAGCACTCAAAAAGCCGATAAACCATTTGATCTATTTTTTTGAAAGAGTACTAAATAAGTCCAGACGTAACTTTGGGTAAGTGCAGTCTTTGTAATATTCTGATAAAAGTGAAAAATCGACCTACCCTTATATATATATATATATATATATATATATATATATATATATATATATATATATATAATGAAAGTAAGTCTATATTCTCAATTTCTAGGTGTTGTCTAGCTTACCGCTAATTTTTCAACGTGTCGAAATATTCAATCTTGATGGAAGCAGTTTCCTAATGCAAGATCATCAATGTAATTATTATGTCAATATCTGAAACTTCTGTGCCCTGACTCATAAGACGAATAGGCACTTATTAAGTTAAACATAAAAGAATATTTGCATGATTACAAAATTTGAAAAAAGATTTATTGCAATTGTATTTTGATTTAGCTACGCCAGCTTTAATTCTCATGTAGAGTCGCCAACACCATAGAAACGTAATGTTTTCTTACTGTTTTTACTAAAACTAAAAATATCGGTACTCATCCATAATTTGACCCGGATTTTCAGGAATTCCCGTCAATCCTCGGTTTAAGCCGAGCGTTATAATAGAACAATTAACGCAAATAATCCAAATAACAAAAACCTACCTTTAAATGACTGAAAAGATTTTTATTTATTTTATTTCATTTTTTTTTCGCAATATATTTACCGACATTTTTTTTTCTTCAAGAAAAGATGAAAGTTTTTTTTTTACCGGAAATGGTTCGGTGTAAGTACACGTTACTTTTTTAATTCAATCAATTTATATATATATATATATATATATATATATATATATATATATATATATATATATTGAAAACACTAACAATTTGTTTACAAAACGCGTAAATTGTTAGATTAATGTACAGGAAAAAAATTCTTCAAGAAGACTTAATATTTTATTATTATTATTATTATTATTATTATTATTATTATTATTATTATTATTATTATTTATTTATTTATTTATTTATTTATTTATTTTTCCCTGTTAATTGTGGGCAGAATAACTTTCTCGATATGAGGATATTTCCTTAGGACTCTTTTACTTTGGTCGACTAATGCACGGCCATCGAGGGCAAAGAGGGAGGGAGATGGGGGTAAAGAAATGAAAGGAACCCCCCAAGAACCGGGTAGCTTTCGGAAATATGATTTATGCTAGAGACAACTGGATTGTTTCAAAACTTTTTATCTCCACAGAGATTCAAGTAAATATGTACCAGGAGCTCCCTGTTTGTCCCGCATTATTGCTGTTTTCGCTGTTTGCTTTGCATCCCTCATTCTCTCGACGTGGTTCTTTTTTTTCCTTCGTCGCGGGATCTACAAAATGCATACTTATGATTCACTGTCAGGTGGTTGGTGGAATCCTTCTTCTATTTTTTTAAATTTTTTATTGGCCTTGCAACAGTCGGATACGGCTGTAATCCCTTACAGAATATATTTGTGTTATTATCGGAATGAGGGATTCGACGTTGCGATTTGGTAAGGTCACCCCCCCCCACCAAAAAAAAAAACAAACAAAAAACTCCTTGTCACTAATGTAAATAAAAAATAAAAAGGCGATTTAGCGTTTCAACATTCGAAAAACGTTTAACTGAACCCGATGGTTGGCGGTCTCGCCTGATCAATGCTTGACGGAAATTCCCGACAATCTATGTCAAATTACGCAAGAGTACCAAAATATCTTATATAAATCTTTAATAATCTATTATTTATAAAGAATTTATATTTATTTTATTCGATAATATTGGCTAAGGTCAAATGTCAAATGAAAGCATTTATGTGTCGTTTTATACGAAATTAATTTTTAGATTTATTGAATTTGTCTCCGATATTTTAGTTGTTTAGTAACGTTTTAAAATGTACTCGGCGTATAAATACGTTCTGCTGTCGTGAGTTTACAGTATTCATGGAAAATACATCTATCACCTTGTATTAAAAAATAATCTAGCTAATAGAAAAGATCTGGGTGAATTAGTTTCAGGTTTTAAAACAGAACAAGTATATACATGTGTTTATGCCGTCTAAATATAATGGTTGATGTAAATATATTTCTCTCAATAGCAAAGATAAATCAACTATAACTTTATAGATGGAGTCGTATTCCTTCGCAAAGTTAGACACATATTTGTCTTTTTTTATATTTTCTTTACTTGTAATTGGAGGAAGGTTTCGAGAGTAAATCTTATTTCTCTTTCTCTCTAATTGATCAGAAGGTATTGGAAATTACATTGTTAAGATGACTGTATCTATGTAGAAAAATATTTTTCTTTATATTTGCCATAAATTATTTGTAGATAGAGAAGTATTCCTTCGTAAAGTTAGGTACAGATTTGTCTCTTATATTTTCTGTACTTGCAATTAGAGGAAGGTTTCAAGAGTAAATCATATTTTTATTTCTGCTCTAATTGATTATAGGGGATTTGGAATTACATTGTTAAGATGACTGTAACTCTGTAGAAAAATAAATTCTGGAACGTAAAATGTCGTTCGGTCTAATGATACGACTCCTGTCCTGGTAGTTCTGCAACATTTTATTTTGTGAGTTTAAAATAGGTGGTCTTAATTATGGAACGACTCGTATGTATTACCGCAAGCAATTTCGAGTTTTTTCTTTTCCATTATTGTAATGATATATTTGACCAGACATTGACATTTATCATTGATGTGCTTCTTTTCGTTTTCTTTTAATGTAATTCCATTTCATATTAAGAATTATGACCACGCGAATTTGACCAATAGTGTCACTATCCACTTTAGAAGAAAAAAATATAATGTCGGTGTTTAGTGTAAAAAGACGCGAAAAAAAGCTTCGTTTGGCGACAGAAGTAATTATGCCAATGATTACATAGATGTACAACTGTGATAACCAGCAACGAATGAACACGTGAATGAGTTACAGTCTTATATTGGAGAACAATTATCATGAAAAAAAAAGAGAAAGTGCCAGATTCTATATCTATGTGAGTGGAGAATTAAATTTAATGTTCCCTAGAGTTTCTAAATTGCGTAGTTGATAATCTCAGCTGCAGTGAAACAGGAAACAAGAATATAAAAGGATAGAAAACGTGGTTATCTCTCGATTATCAAATGATTGATATTGAAAAGCCGGGCAAATAGATAACGACACTATTTCTCTTTTTGCTCTTGAGTTACTCGTATCGATGGTAAAGGTGTTGTGATATATACATTATATTTACTCTTTACTCTGATTGCAATGTTGCACATTTTCGGCATGTGTGGTGACTGATTTGATAATAGTTATTTGCTTTCAAAACACTTACTGTGTTATATTCTATCTTTCCTATGTTGTATTATTTATCTTAGATAATTGTTCATTTTCTTTATTTATTTAGCTTCTAACACAGTATAGTTCTGATTAAAGCACGCAGAATTCAAGATAAATAAATATACAGAACTTCGTTTATACTGATGATGTATTTCCCTCACCGTTTTACTCTTTGGTGTATCCTCTTAGCTTCAAATAATACGTCGAGCCTCAACCTAGTAAATATGCTGACCTTCCTAAAATCAAACCATGCTAGCTTTTCATATTCACCCCAAAATAGTTTGATTTGCAAACAATTGACAAAAATTCAAGTTGGTGCGTACGACCATTGAAGAAAAATCAGTTGGGTGTTTCTGTTTTGATTTTACTCTATATATAAACTATTGATTATACAACGCATGCAGATTTGTAGTCGTTTCATTAAGGACATGCTTTTCGCACTCGCTTCTATTTTATCTCCTTTGAAATCAACAGGAACCAAATACAACACATTCATATTTTAGTCTATGTCGGTAACGGCGGAGAGTATATTGACTAAAAAGTATTTTACTGCCCAATATTTACGCATCTTTTAAAGAGAAATGCCAGGATAAAATAAACCACATTTATTTAAACGTTTGCGCTTATTAAAACAAAAAAAACGAATTTAGTATAATGCTTATTGAGATGATTAATTATGTAGTGAATGGTAACATTTGTTGTTTAGAAACAATGGCCAAATGATGCATTTTGTTAACAAATATTTGTCCAAGCCGCGCTTTTAAGATTACAATTTAATAGTTAGTTCGAAGGGTTGGTAAAAAAGAAATGATGTGTCACGTATAAACTATCCTCAGTAAAAGTTATGTTTTGTTTAGTTAGACAGTTGGCAATACAATGTTATTTGCGACGTTAACAATGAGACGATTTTTTATTTTGATATTTAAAAAAAATTGGAAAATGAAAAAAGAGCTTAGTCGAACATATGGACTCATATAATTCAATATCCTCATATTTTATAAGAAAACTGGATCCCAATTCCTACGATAACTCGTCATTAATTTTAAAACTGATTTCACACAATTAAAATACATGAAACATTAATGCCTCTTCATATTATGACGTACTAAATAGAGCCAAAGCATCACCTTAAATTGTGATACGATCTTCAGCGATAAATAAAAAAAAACATAGTGAAATTATTCCATGGACTTAGCAAAACATTTTCTGTAATCATTCCAGCGAGAACATTAGTATTAAGATCTCGTTAAAAACATCTACATATCAAAGTTTCAAGTCAAATTTATGATCTTACAATACAGAGGAAAATTTATCAATCACAGTTAAGGATGATTTGAAACAAAAACACACAGAAATTATCTCCTCCATCTAAAATCATCACATAATTTGCCTCAACAGACTAAATACATTACATGCCATTTTCCTATTATATTTATGCTTAGGATATATTCTAGATCCAAATCCTAAAATATCGACAAAGACCAATAGTTCGTATAGTAACCAATTCTGATATTCTATATGCAAATATACAAGAAATTTCAGATATTGTACCTCAATCCGCCTCTCCTTCGCCCTTCCGCTCTCTGTCTCTCGCCCTCAATATATATATATATATATATATATATATATATATATATATATATATATATATATATATATACATACATATATATATATATACATATATATATATATACATATATATATAACTACTTAATTTACTCACATAAGATTAATATACGAAAGTATAGATTTATGCGTAAACGTTAAGTATTTTCTTCAAAAGTGATCAATGCGTAGGTAGAGCTAACTTAATATACATATATATATATATATATAATTTCGAGTCTCTCGACTGGCGTTAATCGTGGCACGCTGCACTGATGACTCCCCAAAGAATGAAACACTAGTCTCTGTAGGTATTTAATAATTATTCTAGTAAATAATAATGTAAGCTCTTTTAAGAAACTTGTTTATTATCGTTGAGCACTTTCAGTTGTAATAAGGTCGGTCAAATGAGCTAATACGCGCAGACCGTCATATAATGATACGATCACTCTGACTGACATTTAAAAAAAAACATTTAATAAGAATACATTTTCAATTTCAAGTTGTATCTCTTGCGGTTTGCGGTGGCCCAGTAGTTAGGATCCTTGCTAAATAAGCCAGATATGACTTCTGTTGCCGGGGTTCGAGTCTCTCGACTGGCGTTAATCGTGACACCCTGCACTGACGATTCCCGAAAGGATGAAACACTAGTATCTGTAGGTATTTAATAATTATTATTGTAGATAATATATATAATTACATATATAAATACAGTTTTTTTTTATTTAAATTTAATTCAGAAACATTTAATTTTCTATAACAAAAAGTTTTTGTTTGAACAAAAATACGACATTTAAAGTAATGTCATAAATTCATAGGTTTTCGATGAAGGCCCAACTCCCCAGAGCGAAATCATGAGCAAAATATTAATTCTGGTTTGAGATAATTTTGTTATTTAGCATTGAATGTAAAATCCAATTATCTTCCATGAAGAATCCAGGGTAACATTTGCGAATGGATAATTTTAGATTTATTCTGTCTCATTTTCAATTTAACATACATTAGAAAGACGTTCTTACTCATAACGATTCACTAATCCGTGATATAATTCGTTTCATTCCTCTGATATATATATATATATATATATATATATATATATATATATATATATATATATATATATATATATATATATAGTCAGGCAAACATTATTAAAAACAACAGAGATACCTTGCTTAATGATACTTTTTTTTTCATTTTTTCGATCTTTCGTATGATTTTTTTAACTTCAAGATGGAAAGTATTAACAAATGTTCCATGCTTCACACGAGCGCCTTCGATTCTTTCTTGAATCATCATCAGGTGGAGATAAAATATTAACAATAGAAGTGAAATATATGGCTACGAATGATAAAAAGAGTCAATAAAAAGTCGATTAAAATATACATTTACGAGTAGTAAAAAAATCGATTAAAAATTAGGATGATAAAAGGCAATGTTAGTAAAACCAGTCGTATACTGGTTATGCTAAACATTTCAGCACATTATTGCTACTTTCAAAATTAATGCTATTTATAGATGGGTGCTGGGTTTTTATATAGAGTGATTCAAGTATTTTTATTTTTTTACAATTACTTTCTCGTTGCAAAATCCTTGTGTTGTCCACGAGGACCTTTCTAAGATTAGAGGGGGGACAGCTATGTTGATTTGTTTAATGCTGGTATATTGAGCTAGTCCTGTTCAAATGCATCGTTAATCGACGGGACAATGTTGTTTTTGTATGTCCAATAAATATATATATATATATATATATATATATATATATATATATATATATATATATATATATATATATATCTTGTCAGGGGGCGTTGCAAAAATCAAATACAGTGCTCGATCGTGGATGTGAGAACTGAAGATACAAATATTTATTTGAAAACTATGTATGCATATTTCGAAAGCTTACCAGTGGTTTCATTGGTCCTTCCATAAACAGAATCTAGTAGTGTCGGTTACTAAGGTCTATTAACGTCGGATACTAAGATCAATTTTAAAACTAGGAACTCCGAGTTAAAACACTGCTTGTTAAACGGCGTTTTTTCTCTGTTTGTTTACTTTGCGTTGTTTTGCCTTTTCAAAGTCGCTGATGAATGTGCGTTGATTCCAGTTAGCCTCTAATGGCTGATTCAACGCAATGAAACTATGGTACGCCTTACAATTTGTATATATTGTTTGTAAATAAATATCTGTATTTATTTATATATGCATATATATATATATATATATATATATATGTATATATATATATATATATATATATATATATATATATATAGATAGATGTTGTTTTGTTTTGGTTTTAGCGATATGTTTTGAATGAATTCAATTATTTACGAAAGTGCATTTTTACCTAAATGCAAGTTGGGAATAATTTTCCCTTTTAACCAATTTGGTACCCCCACATGGGGAGCGGTATATATATATATATATATTCTTTTTAAAATGTAATTATATATATATTTGTCGAGATTCATCAGTTCTATTCTGGTCCAGCCTATAAACTGTTCAGGGTATTTTTCTAATTATACTACGCATGGGTTTATACCATTTTGTTAGGTTTCTACTATATTTAATTTGGATGAATTTTCTTGCTCTTCTAAAGATATCAGTTTTTAATTTTCCATTTTAGATCAGTTGCTTTGGATGTGCCTCTTTCCGAAACTTCTAAATAGCTGTAGATATATTGCTCCTTTATGCTCTCATTTCTGTTCTATTGAGTAGTGTCAAACTTTTCGTTGGTTTCAATGTTTTCCATCTCATAGTCAGCAGTTCGCATTTTCCATACCAGATTCCATTTTGATACCGAAGCTGAAAATGTTGTGTGTGTTTATTAGTATCTTTATTTGCTTATTAGTTTATTCAAAGTTTCAGGTCATCGATGCACATTAGATGGTATTTTGTCTTGGTCCTACGTTATGTCTTATTAGTTTGATTCACAGTTTATTTTTCGATGTTTGTGATTACATCAATCCCTGAATGGTTTTACCAGTGTTTCTGTCTAAAGAATTGTGATTACCTCTCACATATATGATAAGCAATGTACACTACCACATCTACATGGAAGACAATGAATAGAAAAGTAGTTATTTTAAAATGGTTTAAGTGCCTCCCCTAATGTTTAAAAATAACTGTTATACAATTGTAAGGTGAAAGTACCTGCGCTATTTTTAAATAGTATTTTCAACTAAATTACAGGCTTACGATTTTTTAAAATTAAACTGTTAGGTGAAAGTACAGAATAGGTACACAGCACCCTTCCGTACCAGGTTTTATCGTTTTTTTAGGGGGGCATATATATTTTTTTTGCCGGAGTTTATGCAATTATTAAAATTATTTTAAAATTCGTGAAAAAAAAAACTTTACTTTTTTTTGCTGGATTTAATAAACAAACAAAATGAAAGTAAGACAAAACAAAAAACAAGCATTTGGTGCTCATGCACTTATGTTACCGGTTTTTTCTGGTTTTAGTGCCTACCCCAATGTTTGAAGAGTTTCTAATAGTGTTTAAATATTTGGAACACGTTGCCCATATCCCCACACGGCACCACAATTGAAAAATGCTGACAGTTAGAAGTCCGCGGCCACTGCAATTTCAACCCTATCCACTCAGGCAACCCGGTCACATACATATTAGGGACTTTAAGTAGAACCTCCTCCCCACTCCCGCTAATAAATACAGTAGTTGATAGGGATTTCACATGCACTTTCACCTAACAATTTAATAGAACAGGTATCGTAAAACTTTAATGAAACTTGAAAATACTATTTAAAAATAGCGCGGATCAATAAGGGCACTAGCATCAAATAACATTTCATTGTGTTTCCATCTACAACATTCCATGAGAGGTACGTACACGTTTAAGCTTTTTGCTTATTTTTGTTTATCGCCAAAAGTGTTATTTCACCAATTTTCCTTTAAAAAAAAAACAATTCAAATATTGGGAAACCATTAAGAAAAATAACGGTGACATAAGTGCATCAGCACCAAATTTTTGTTTTGTTTTGTTTTGTTTTGCTTGCATTTTGTTTGTTTGTTAAAAACATACATACTTTTCCTGTTAATAATTACATAAACTCTGGCAAAAAAAAAAAAATCCATCCCAAAAAACCACACCCACAAACATTATTTCCTTGTAAAAATAATGATGTCTTCCTCAATCGAACAACGTTCAACATCGGAACCGATAAGTATTTCGCTAATAGGGTCGCACTCGAATAAACGAAGGCTGGTAAATGTGCACTCGCATACCAAACTGCCTTGTGACCGTGTAGTATTGACGAAAAATTTAAATTAGACGAAAAACAAGTAGTTTTCCAAATATTAAACCATTTAATTATATATTTTATCACGGGTGGCCAATTTGTACGCGCAAGCGCGCACATGGCTTACACGCGCGCGTGGCGTGTTTTCGTCTAATTTAAATTTTTCATAAATACTACATTGTGACAAGGCAGTTTGATACGCGTGTGCACATTTAGCAGCCTTTGTTTATGCTCGCGGGTAGCGTAAATGAAGGCTAGACTGCGAAATGGAAAATAGTCCCATAGTTCAGGCGTTAATACCATCGCACGCTTCGCGTACAAATAATGGCCAGCAGTGATAACATAGAATTACATGGCTTCATATTTAGAAAACTACTTGTTTTTCGTCTAATTTTAAATTTTTGCCAATACTACACCGTGACAAGGCAGTTTGGTATGCGAGTGCACTATTTTGTCTATACACATTTGAGGCGAGCCTTAAAGTACAATAATACCGATTTTCTTTATTTTTTAATTTTTTCGTGTCTTTACTGAAAGATGAAAACAGAAGAAGAAATCGAAAAAGCCTTTTAGCCAATAAACGCTGAAATGCCTCCTCTCTCAGGTGACCAGAAAGTGCGTATTACTTTTAAATTAAATTTAGATGGAAAAGTGATCACCCACTTATCGAAAAAGTAATTTCTTTATATCATGAAAACTATTTTTTTGCGACGAAACGGTGTTCAGAATCGTTTTTCGCACACCTAAATCTATAAAAAAATATTTTGTCATATATGAACGTGAGACGGGTCTTACTGTACAATTTTAACAATTTTTGTTTTTTATATAGGAAATAGACGTGTGAAGTTTTGTTTTACGATTTGTTATTGCTTGAAATTTTACGGTAATTTCTTAATTAAAAAAATCAGTTTAAAAAAATCAAAAATGTAAAAACAATATAAAATACAAGAGAAGTTCAAAAGCAAAAATAATATTTCTTATGTGCGTGCGTGCCTGTTGCCATAGCAACACGGCAGTTCCATGCATATGCGTATATGTGCGTGCGGGTAGGTTGCTATAGAAACCAGACGTATATTTGGATTTAATGGCAATTTTCGTATATACAATGTCTTTGCGGGGTAGTTTCATATAATTTTATTTTGTAAATGTTCACTTAGAAAAAAATTACCCCCCCCCCAAGGTTAACAATAAATTATTGTCTTTCATTTGATGGTGAACAAGACGGTTTGAATCATCGCTTATTAGGAGCTTTGATCATTTAGATTAGCCAATCAAAACTGTCCCTAGTATATATATATATATATATATATATATATATATATATATATATATATATATATATATATATATATATATATATATATACCCCACTGACCTAGTCATACATAGCTTGGGCAGTGTTACACTGGTTGTCATGGATGAAATTAGATAAATTCAGTCTTTAATCAAATTGCCCTTTTTCCTGAGAGCAGTTCCCATCTTGAGAGATAATAAAATGAAATAAGCAATGCGATTAAACAAACGAGGTTGCAAGTTAATTCCTAACGCCACAGTTTCCGGATCGATCGTCACATACATATTAATGAAGTGCGAAAGCCAAGCAATAAATGGGATTTGCTGGACGCATTTTAATCGAATTACTTCACTCTCGGGACTTTCAAATAGTCATATTTCCCGCCGAGGAATTCCCAGTTGATTTAGCGTGCCCTTTATGGGGCATAAATTTGTGATGTACTGATAGACAGAAAGAAGGAGGAGAAATGTAGATGTAGAAGAGAGTTGACGCGTGTATAGTATACAACGCAGAATATCTGTATTTTAGCAGAATGTTTTTACTGTTTGGATCTGTTTTGAAAATTGAAAATGCATGCAAATAAATTTTTATACGAGTTTTCTTGTCGGTTTTCAATAGTATATATATATATATATATATATATATATATATATATATATATATATATATATATATATACCCTGAACAATAGCTGAGTAATTATTTTATATAATTTTTACCTACATCATTTGTATTAACCTCGTTTATCTTTTTCTTATTGTGCAGTATGTTTTTTATAACAAGTAATATAATAAACAGTGAATTACATTTATTAGCTTATATTTATTGGTTATTAATACATTTGATGAAAAGCAGCAGGGTAGTTGCTCTGTGTACATGTTTCGTTCTGAATATTTGTTTTACCTTGTGGAGTATTTCGCTATTCATTAATTATCTAGTAATAGCTCTCTTTCATTTTCAGACTACTACGCGGTCCCTATAAAATTTATAAAACCCGCCTGCATAAACAGTGGAAGAACGTCTATCTTAGCAACACGAACCATCAAAGTATACTCTACTGTCTGATATGAACGAAAATGAGCCGAATGAAATTAGAAATGCTTACTATGACCCATGAGCTTTTTTTTACATTGCACAATAACAGAAATGCATCATTAGCAAATGAGATGATTCGGATGCGTATTTTAACGATGCTATTAAAACACCAGAAAACGCCTACAATAGAATGACAGTCAGTGGCCTACACAAGTGGGCACAAGGAATTAAAAAAAAAAAAACTAATGGCCCTGTGAAGATTCACGATAATGACACACGCTCACTCACTGCACTGACCGAAGTGGACTAATAAACTAATGACAAAAGATAGAAACACATGTTGTTTACTTCAAATTTAAACTACAATTTTAATCTGTTAAATAATTACATGATAATTTATTAAGAACATTTCCGTTATGTTTATTTACTTGGAATTGAAAATCTCATTAGGATAATAAGTACGCTCTTTCCTTCTAATATATTTCTTAATCTTTTGTTTCAATTTTCTAATAATCTATTTTCATTCCCATATTAATTGTTCATCAGTCTGATCGTGTGTTAATTATGATTGGTTTCTGTTGAACACTTTATTATCTTTCTAACTTTATCTTGGATTGACACTATCTAAAATTTTAAAAAATATATTTTAAGTTTTGATAAGTCAGCTGGTCCGGTTTTTAAGGGAATATTGTTTTCAGTATTATTACCACTAATTAATCGAATAATTTATTATATACATGAGAGTCATTTGTGAACATGTGTGTAGATATCCTGCTGATGGGAAATGTGATTAGCAGAGGGTGAGGAAGTGTAGGGAAAAGATACGGAGAAGGAGAAGTAGAGAGAAAAACACATTTAAATAGAAATATATCGCAAATTCGACCCGGGCAATGTTAGATAGCCCAGTTACTATAAGAGAAGTGAGATATTAAATATTACCTACAATCAGAGAGTAACAATAGCGTTTATTTGTAATATGATAAAAAAACGAACTCAGCGGAAATAGGAGAAAAAGTAATAAGAGAAGGGAAATACAAAATCACTCAGTCGAAAGTTAATTATAAAATGGTTTACGATATAAATGGAAACACATGGGGAAAATGGTAAGAGTGTATGGCGCGGACAATATAAACAATATTAAAAGAATAACAGAATTTAGCTTGCATTTGTTAAATAATCGTATTTAATTGTGTTCCTTTATATTAAAAATAACCTAAGAACTTTAGAACTTTTGTAACATATGCCGAACAATTTAGATAGACAGGTCGATCGATTAGAAACAAAAAAAATCTCGTAATAATTCATGGAAACTGGTAAATTTAAATTACTCTACGCTTCTATTTTCATAACGGCTAGAAATATTAAATCTCTAGTGATACTGATGTATATTAATTAAATAAATGGCTAAAAATATTTAACTAAGGGCGAAATTAAATTAATTCTATTTGACAGATAGTCCATAATTAGTTTAGACAATATCTATTAGAAAGGACAAAATACTCCCAACAACTTCATTATTTTTATGGTATCGACTGACTCAACACAGGTTTCTGATTTAGTGGGCCTTTTCCTTCTAAATGAAATTCATAAAACGCGGTTTCAAAACAGACTGTTTCAAGACGACTGAAAGAAATAGGGTTGTTTAATTGCCTCCTAGGGAAGAAACCACTTGATCGCTCGAAGAATAAGAAGAAGAGATTAGAGTTTACAAAAAGGTATATAATTTAAACATGATAACTAGGCAAATGTATTTTTCAGTGATTAAAACAAGTTTAATTTATTTTGAAATTATGGAAAAACAATGTAAAGAGACGTATTGGTAAAAAGATTAAGTGCAAAGTGTACTAAGAAAATTGTTAAATTTGGGGACGGAAGGGTCATGGTATTTGGAATGTTTCCTAACCAAGGTACAACGCCTCTTGTCCGGTTACAAACTCGTGTAAACGGGCAGATCTATAAAAAAACATTGTTCAAGATCGTGTTGTGCCAATAATACAGAATTAAGGTTCTGATAGCGTTGCCTTTATGCAAGATAATGCCTCATGTCACAAGGCAAAGATCGTAATGAGTTACCTTAGCGAGGAATATTTGGAAATTATCAATGGCTAGCACAAAATCCTGATGAAATCCAATAGAAAATCTTTGGAAGACCTTATGAGTGAAAGTTATTGAATGAAATCTCTATAACACGGAGGATTTGTGGGTGAAGCTTCAAGAAAAATGGTCTAAAATAAGTATCGAGGATTGTCAAGAACTGATTAGTTCTTGTAGTCGAAGATGTGCAGCTGTTATTTACTAAATATTGATTGACCATGTATTTTTATTGTTTTTTGGCAGTTTACATTGTTTTTCTCAATTTTGTCCCTTACTTTTGGGTGTTGCTATTTTGAAAATAAATAAATAATTGTCATAATTCTTTTTCTATACTTTGCAAGGTATTAAGAATTTAGTATGTTATTATGGATGATAACGACTACCACTTGTAAGAATGTACGCTTTTCAGTGTTATTTCTAAAATTATGAGGTTTTCACATTTTGTCCCTTAGTTTTGGACGATACCCTCTCTCTCTCTCTCTCTCTGTATATATATATATATATACATATATATATATATATATATATATATATATATGTACATATATATATATATATAGAGAGAGAGAGAGAGACAGACAGACAGAGAGAGAGAGATGCACAGATAAAAAGATGTATACTTATATCGATACGCTATGTATAAAGTATATCAATACACTATGGCTGACTGGGATAGCTTCCGTATATTTATATTAAATCTACACCTGCGTTCCATATTTACAAAGGCTAAGTCCTCTATAGTATCAGACCTGACGGAATGGTTAATTGTATGTATTGACCATTTACTACCCTCGAAAAAGTTCCAGCAAAAACCTAACAACCAGCCATGGGTCTCTCCAGAATGTGTTGCTGCCATTGCGCATAGAAATAACTTTTTCCATTGCTTCCAACGTAATAGATGTATGGAAAATAAAGCCGCTTTGCGGACTGCAAGCAACCATTGTAAGAAAGTAATAAAGAACGCCGGAAAGTTGTATACTCAGTCCATCAAGTTCAAAGTAGCTGTGCAGTAGCTTTGTTTCCACCAGATTTGTCAAATAGCAAACAGAATTCTGAACAGAAGTGTGTGCTCTATCCCAACTATTTTCAATGGACCCGAGGTAATCTCGTCAGCATCAGACAAAGCCAAACTCTTTGCCAAGAACTTTGCAGCTAATTCTACCCTCTGTGACCAAGACCGCCAACTCCCAATATTTCCTCCTGTAGCAGAAAACACGATATGTGATATACAAATATATGTACGTGATGTTGCCAAACAAATCAAAAACCTCGATTCCAGTAAAGCAACCGGCCCTGACGATATTCCAATTATAGTACTCAAACATCTTCAATCTGAACTAGCGCCAATACATATGTTTAAACGTTGTCTTAAGTAGAATTGCTTCTTATCACTCTGGAAAATCTCATCAGTATGCCCTGTATTTAAGAATGCATGTGATCGCTCACCCCCCTCTCATTCCAGGCCAATAAGTCTCCTGTGCCTCATGGGTAAGTTGCTGGAATCTGTGTTAAATAGAGAAATAATCAACATCTAAGCAAAAATACCCTTCTTAGTTGCACACTCTATGGTTTCTGTTCTACTAGATCTCCAGCAGATATGCTTACAGTTATATCTCATAGGATTAGCGAATCGCACGACAGAGGCAACCTTTCTAGGGCACTTGCTCTTGACATTTACAAAGACCAAAGGTATTATGACAGAAAAGTTTACTTCACAAGATATCCAGCTATGGTATAGCTGAAAATGTCTTATCAATTATTAAATAATTTCTCTCGGATAGGTTCATAAGAGTAGTAGTTGATGAGCAGAAATCAGAGGCTAACAGTATTAATGCTGGAGTCCCTCAGTGTTCCATCCTGGGCCCAACTCTCTGCCTGATATACTTTAATGATCTTCCAAATCACATCCTTACATCATTTGTAGACATTTATGCTGATGACACTACTATATATGGTAGCACATCTAAGATAGTAAACGACCAAGTTCTTTCCGATTCTCTCTCCTCTGATCTTGAGCACGTTGTATAATGAGGAAAGGAGTGGCTGGTTACTTTTAATGCATCTAAAACCAAACTTCTATCTTTACACCAGCAACGTTCTGATCCACATCTGGCATCAATTGAAATTAATGTCTCTTGTCTTGGGGAGGCCTCATGTTTTGATAAACTTCTGGGCTTGACCTTTACTCCTAATCTGAAATGGAACACGTACATTAAATCCGTTGCTAAGGCCGCTGGAAAAATGGAAGAATCCTTCTATCGATCCAGTAGATATCTTACTGCTGACGCAATTCTCTATCTATATAAGGTACGTCCGAGGATGTAGTAATGTTACCACATTTGGGCAGGAGCTGCTAGAAAGGACTTGTCCTGCATTAATAAAGTCCAACATAGACTTCGTGGCCTCGTAGTAGATGCCCTGGTCTCTTCTCTGCAACCTCTATCACACAGAAGAGACGCTGCGAGTTTGTCTCTGATGTATCGTTCTTTTCATGGCAAGTGCTCGACTGGGCTTCAGTCTATGGTACCCCTTCGTCAAACTTTGACAAGAAACACTCGTCTAGCTGAAAGCACTATCAATATTTCCCCCACACTTTATCTGTGCCTAAACATAAACGTAGATTCCATGAAAAAAAGCTTCTTTCTTAGAACTGTACGCCTGTTGAAGTCTTCTGTTCTCCTGCTTTCCAGTTGACTACAATTTGGTTGTCTTCAAGTCTAACGTAAACATGTGCTTGATGACCTGTTCCATTTAGTTGAGAGATTTACCTAATTTCTATTACTAACAATGACTATATGGTTCAATTGACTACTATACACTCTTAACCCTTATCCTCGAGTGGTCTCTGGGCCTTGATAAGTGGCGATGCCTATGTAAAAAAAACAAACATATATATCGGTGAGGTTGTTTATAATTTTCTAAAAACAGTTGTTTTTCTAGTCCGAAATATAAATGTATATTAACACCATAAATATATCACACTTGATAAGTGGTTTACGTAGGTATTCGATAAATATTTTGAAAATGAATAGACGCTACATTTTTGTATTTCGATATGATAACTAATGGAATATATAGTATGATAACAAATCTACTTCCATATAGTGTTACATTTTTAAATATAAATGAAAGAAGAAAATTTAAACGTGTATGTACTTTCCATCCTCCTTTACATACATACACACATACATACATACATACACCCATATATATATATATATATATATCTGTATATATGCATATATATATATGTATATATACATAGGTGTGTATCCACACACACCCACACCCGCACACACCCACACATACACACACATATATGTGTGTGTGTATCAACACACCCACACGTATATATACATATTGTGTGTCAGGTCATGTCATATGCTACTGGTACCATGTAACAAAGTACTACCTGCTTCATGGTCGGGTCACCAGCGACTAAACTGGTTGCCCCACCAAACTTGTTTGGTCAGGAGGGTGGCTAGTCTCCCCGAAGGATTAAAAACAAGACCTTCCAAAGGGCAAATTGACCCTTTTTCTGGGTCAACAGCCAACTAGTTCCGTGTGTGTTTGTGTGTATATATGTGTGTGTTGGGGTGGAGAGGGCTCCCGTAAGCTGTAGTGAAGGCAACCTTTCTAGGAGAAGCAAATCTCTGATTTGAAAAACCATAAAGCGGGAGACCAGTACCCGCATGAGGCTGGTCTGCAGTTTAACTTGTTGCTGGCTATCTTGCTCTTGCTTGTTGCTGGATCTCAACATTTTGAACCGAGAGAGAGACTTAGCTGTCGTACAAAGCTAAGACTCTGTAGCATCATCTGTGTATAGATACTCTCTCAGGCATTAAAATGGTCCCATGGCGATGGAAGTCATTTTTGGGCCCAGGGAATTTTAAGTATCTGAGGGAGTGGCAGTCGTCTGACAAGACGTTGCAATCATCATTATCATATATATATATACATATATATATATGTGTGTATGCATGTATGTATGTATGTATTGAAGAGAGAAACCACTCGTGTTTATTACTCTTCCAATCAATAAGATTTATTATTTATTACAAAAAATTAAAACAAACCAATTACTAAAAAACAATAACCATACATTCGAGGACAGTATGTTCAAAGCTAGAAAGGCTGTTCACGTTTTACATACCCCATAGAAGAATGTGTCTCTAAAATTTACACGTACATCGGCATGACACGAACCATCATCTCTCGTCGACTAACATGTCACCTATCTTCCCCGAATAGCTCAATTTATCAGCACCTCACAGCACACGACACTCCCAAAACGTAATTTAGTGAATACTAATACATTTTCATTTTAACTATCTCACACTCTGATGTATGCCTCCCAGTTATTAAGCCTTGTTTATCCGTATTACATAAAATAACCACTAATCAAGCTCAACGCGAACTGAATGACAATCTTTTAAGTATTTGAAACGATTTTAATCGTCCTTCCATTCAGTTAATTTCGTAATTTTTAATATTTTTCATCACTCGCCTAATGATGACTTATGGAGGTCGAACAGGCTCGCGAATACGGCAAATTTCTTTTTATAGTCCCACAGAATCTTTAGTTTGTCAATAAGAAAACAATGGGTTCTAAGAGAAACAAACAAAAAGTGTCTCTGCCTTTCAATGAAACGTACATAAAGAAAAAATGCTGCTCAAATATACTAATATTATATATATATATATATATATATATATATATATATATATATATATATATATATATATATATATATATATATATATATATATATATATATATATAAAGGCCGCTTATAAATAATAAATGTACTATATTATTTTTGTAGGAGTGGGATCAGAAATTAATAATTTGAAGATGTGACGTCCATTCATGTCTTAACAAAATATATTCGATAATTAATATAATATAATAGAAATCAATAATTTACGCTTTTTCCGCGAATGACCTTTTAACAAGCCTTGCTTGTTATATTATGCTCTCTATCTAACCGTTTAAATTTGCTCATCCAGCGACTGATTTTCTGTATTCAAATTTCATAACATTTTACAAAGAAACATGAGTGCATATATATATATATATATATATATATATATATATATGGATGTGTGTGTGTAATATTTTTATGACGCAATACTTAGTAATTATATATATATATATATATATATATATATATATATAATATTAGGCGCTATTTTCTTTTATAAATACACAATATAGCTTCTGAAAACTTAATTAGCTCATAAATTGAACATTGTTACACAATTCCGCCAGAAATTGATAGATGTTTTTCGCTAATAATAATTTGTATTCTCTAGAATAAAAAAATTGCTACTATAACACCATTACGATTCACTCTCCTAATGACGACATGTTTTAGGTGGTCGTACGGTAACTTATCCTCTAATGATTTTCTTCTTTGACTAAAACGGTTATTACTGGAGCGATCATGCCATATGCTATGCTTTCCGTACTTCAGCATAATTCGTTTTTTTTCGTAAATAATTATTATACATAGAAAGTTTTCAAAGCCAACCAGCTTTGAAACAAAAAAAACAACAACTGTATTTGAGTTTTATTTCTTTTCTATTCCTTTTGGTGATTAGATGTAAACCATCATTTGAAGGTTTCATATTCACCAAATACGAGTACGCTTCTTCAACATGGCTGCTCTTTTTTATTCATTCAGAATACACATCCTATTTATTACATGTTTCATTTTATTAAGCATAACAAACTATTCATCATACATTTACTTTATCACTTAATGCTAACATTAAAGTCTCTGCAAAGGTATCGATTAAAGAGACATATAGATGGTAATATATATATATATATATATATATATATATATATGAGAGAGAGAGAGAGAGGTGGAAAGAAGGAGAAGTAAACAGATATTTATGTGTGCATGTGTATGCGTGTGTTACTATGCTATTCAGAATTTCTATATTATTAATGATTAATATATAGAGAAAACTGTTTCCTTTTATTCGATTACACATAACAGCATTTATCTTCAATTTCTAATTTAATTAGATGCTTTGTGAGAATTTTAAATTTGTTGACTTGCCGAGGGTAGGTCGGTGGGTAAGAAAGGAGTGGTGGTAGCTGTGACCAACACGGTCAGTGGGCCGTTAAGCAAAGAAACTGAGTGCCTATTCTTTACAAGTTAAATAAACATTCCAGTCACGCGTGAATCTCGTTGACTGAGAGTTGGAGTAGATAAAAGGGGTGGCTGCTTTACAGTTGTTGTAGTTGTTGTTGTCGTCTTTTAGACAAAGTACACTTCGACCATCGTTACTCATTTGCTACTTTTACAAGGAAAGACTGCTCGCGAGCAACGTCGACATTTCGTTGCAAGACTTAAAATGTCTTCCCCCCGCCTACACGTCGGGAAGCTAATTCCGACAGTTTCTTACATCAACATCTCCACAAACGATTTCGTTAGACAAAAAGAGAGAACAAGGGAATTAGAAAAACACAAAGCGAAAAAGCGAGATACAAATAGAGAGAGAGAGAGAGAAAGAGAGAGAGAGAGATCGAAATATATTTAGTGTGACCATGCGTGTATATGTACGTGTGGAAATATTCCTGAGTTGTTATCAGTGCTAAGATTAGGGAGACCTTCTAGGGGTGTTATTGAAGGTTGCTTTTTTTCCAATACTATTTAATCTCTTACTAGAAACTAATTTCCGTTCATTGTTTCGAAATCTTTTCTTTTAATTTTTGTCCTTATCCCATCATCGTACCTACTTTCGTCTCCGTCAATAAGTGTTTGTATTCGGACCGCATTTCCTCATAATAAACAATCCCTGCCAGTCCACACCTCTGTAAATCACTGTCAACGCCGTTATATCCACCAGTGACAAACATTCACCGCAATAAGATGTCAGTGCAACAAAATAGATGGCCGTGCATGAATATTGAAGATAGACAATTTTATTTAAGAGCAACCTATTGAGGCTAAACACTGGTCATGGTCAATAGTGCCTGACAATGACCAAACACAAGTAATACCCTAAAAACGGCTATGATCACAAGTGCTTCCCATAAGGTTCAGGTTATTTAATTACGGGGCAGTACAATCAAGGCCGATACCGGTAGTGACTGACACCGAACATCCAGAACCAACAAGGACATCGAAAAGGCAATGAGTGTTAACCAGTAAAAACAAATAAAAACAACAAAGATCCTCAAAACAGCAATAAATCCCCCTCCGTTTTCCTTTTATATCGCAAGCTTCTTAAAACCTAACCAGCTCCACAATAATATCACGCTTTTCTTTTAACGGTTAAATAAAAAAAAATGTCTTTTGAACACTGTTATTAAAACTAAAATTCTTTTCTAGTTTGCATTTTGGGGACGGACGTGTTTTTCGTGATAAGTGACTTCTATATTAATCGTACTTTTTATCTTTAAAATGAAATATTAATAACAGTATTTAATTTATGTGTTCTGTTTTATTAAATGCTAGCGTTGTTCTCATCCATAATGTTTATTTATCTACCAAGTTGATTGCAAAAATAGATTAGATAATTGTATTCATTTGTAGTTCGTGAGAGGGGAATCAATCACCATACTTCCCCTTAAACACGTCCGTTGGACTTTTATTAAGTATAATACTCAATATTTTTTTAATGGAGTGTAGAAAACGCATTAATGGATGTGTTATCGGCAGCTCCCGTTACTCTCGCTTCTCCTTATTTGTTCCTCAGTCCTCAATTTTTAATGAGTGATTTTTCTGACAAAGGGAGAAGAAAAAGATGTTTCCTAGGGTCGCAGTATTTTGCGCGAACAGTTGGCAGAGGTGGTGGAAATTTTCTGTTTCTATGTCTATCCTTGTAGTCATATCACTAGTAAGGATGCTGAAGGTAAACGTTTTATCTGGGCTGACGTTATCCGCCTGATAGTCAGGGACCCTAAGCTTGGATTAAGCACTAAAAAGTCTGTCCTATCAGCAGAGGCAAAGTACTGGGTCTGCTGTATTGCTATTTGGTAAATGGATTCTGGACCATGCAGTAGCTTCTAGTGGGGCCTCTCGATGTCATATTAGTGGGTAATTGTTATGGCTTTAGCATATGTTCTAAAAAAAGAATCTTCGTTTCTTTTTATCTCTTAGTTTCCCCTCTCTGCCCTGCTCTAAGCAAATCTGATGATCTAGTCCACAAATTCCAAAATTCCATCGTGGCAAGTTTCAAGACAATATACACGATTAAACCCGGTTCTCCAACTTCCAACACAGCCCCCCACTACTATGTCTCCTTCTCCAACATCAGGGGTCTACGTTCTAACCTTCTAGAGGTTGAAACCCAATTACAGGAGACTAAACCAGACCTTTTATTTTTAATTGAAACTGGCATTAGGCAAACTATTTACCTAGAAGAGTTCGCAATTAAGTATACCTTAACTTAACTTCTAAATCTTCCCCAAGATCGCCATGGCCATGGAATATGTGCTTATATTAAAAATTGCTCCCCATGTGGTAAGGACATCTCCAGAGAAGATCCTAACTTACCCTATATGTGCTTCCATGTGGCATTAGCTCACACTACTGCATTTATATTTACTCTCTATCGCCCCCACAACAGCGGAGTTACTATTTTTAAAAACATATCTGAGAAAATTGGCCAAGTCCTATCTGCTTATCCTTCAGCTAACATTCAGGTATGTGGAGACTTCAATGTTCAAAACGCGGAATTGTTGACGCACTCAAACAAGACCGATGATGAGGGGAGGTTGTCATGATTTCTCCATTGCTTATGACCTCACTCAGATTGTTCACGAATCCTTCCGTGTGCCCGACAATGACGGCCAGTAGGCGAGTCTACTAGACCTTTTTCTCACAACTTGCCCTGAACAATGTTCAGTCTGTGTTCTGTCTCCTCTTGGATCTTTCAACCACTCTGTTGTATACATTAAGATAAAAATGTTATTTAATATGCCCCCAGACGTACCTTTCCATCGTACAGTCTATCGATACACTAAGGCTGACTGGGACAGCTTCCGCACATTTATATCCGATCTACATCTGGGTTCCATGTTTAAAAAGGATGTGTCCTCTAAAGTATCAGACCTAACAGAATGGTTAATTGTAGGCATTGACCGTTTCATAGCCTCGAAAAAGTTCCAGCAAAAACCTAACAGCCAGCCATGGTTGTCTCCAGAATGTGTTGCTGCCATTGCGCACAGAAATCACTTTTTCCACTGTTTCCAACGTAATAGATCTATGGAAACTAAAGCTGCTTTCAGGACTGAAAGCAACCATTGTAAGAAAGTAAAAAAAAGAACACAAGGGAGGTGTATGCTCAGTTCGTCAAGTCCAAAGTAGCTGAGCAGCGTCTTGGTTTTCACGAGTTTTGTCAAATAGCAAACTGATTCCTGAACAGAAGCGTGTGCTCTATCCCAACTATCATCAATGGACCTGAGGTAATCTCGTCAGCATCAGACAAAGCCAAACTCTTTGCCAAGAACTTTGCAGCTAATTCTACCTTCTATGACCAAGACCGCCACCCCCAAATATTTCCTACTGCATCAGAAAACACGATATGTGATATACAAATATATGTACGTGATGTTGCCAAACAAATTAAAAACCTTGTTTCCAGTAAAGCAACCGGCCCTGCCGGTATTCCAATTATAGTACTAAAAAAACTTCAACCAGAACTAGCGCCCATACTTAAAAAACACTGTTTACACGTTGTCTAAAGCAGAATAGCTTCCCATCACCCTGAACAATCTCATCAATAGGCCCTGTATTAAACAATTCATGTGACTGTTCATCCCCCTCTCAATACTGGCCAATAAGTCTCCTGTGTGTCATGAGTAAGTTGCTGGAATCTGTGTTAAATACCGGAGTAATCTACCATCTCAACAAAAATAACCTTCTTAGTGACACTTAATATGGTTTCCGTTCTGCTAGATCTCCAGCAGATGTGCTTACAGTTATATCTCATAGGATTAGCAAACCTCTCACCGGAGGCAACCGTTCTAGGGAAATTGCTCTTGACATAAAGCCTTTAGTAGGGTACGACATAAAGGTTTACTTCACAAAATCTCTAGCTATGGTATAACTGGAAATATCTTCTCAATTATTAAATAATTTTACTCTGATAGGTTCATCAGAGTAGTAGTTGAGGGGCAGAAATCAGAAGCTCACAGTATTAATGCTGGAGTCCCTCAGGGGCTCATCCTAGGCCCAACTCTTTTCCTAATCTATATTAATGATCTTCCAAATCACATCCTTACATCATTTGTAGATATTTATGCTGACACTACCATTTATGGTAGCACATCTAAGACAGTAAACGACCAAGTTCTCTCCGATCCTCTCCTCTGATCTTGAGCACATTTTATAATGGGGAAAGGAGTGGCTGGTTACTTTTAATGCATCTAAAACCAAGCTTCTCTCTTTAGATCATCAACACTCTGATCCACATCTGGCATCAATGGAAATGAATGGATCTCGTCTTCAGGACGCCTCAAGTTTTGACAAGCTTCTGGGCTTGACCGTTACTCCTGATCTTAAATGGAACACGTACATGAAATCTTTCTATCGATCAGTAGATATATCACTGTTGATCCAATTCTCTATCTATATAAGAGCCAGGTACGACCAAGGATGGAATACTGTTGCCACATTTGGGCAGGAGCTGCTAGAAAGGACTTGTCCTGCATTAGTAGAGTTCAAAATAGACTCCGTAGCCTCGTAGGAGATCCCTTTTTCTCTTCCCCGCAACCTCTATCTATATCCTACGCAATAACTTTGTCAATTTTTACTCTACAGACCCTAAATTTGATATACAAGTTACTGAGAGTTGAGAAAATTGATGTGATCGGTTATTTGCTAGAAATTTGGCGATTAAGGGGTCAAGGTTTAACGATTTGACCTTTGAGACCTCTACCAAACTCCTCCGACAATGTTCGGTCTACGCACTTGAAATTTTAGATATAGGTTCCTTCAACATGGATCTTACTTTATAACTTGATTTGAGCTCAAAACAATGAATTTTAAGGGGTCATAAGAGGGGTTTAAGTTTTAAAAAAAATGACCTCTGCGGTCTCTTTCAAATTACTCAGACAATTTCTGGTCTAAATATTTTATATTTTACATAAAGGGTTGTCAAAGATATGGCAAGCTTTTTCATCAGTTTGGATCGAAAATTTACAGTTTCCAATATATAAATGTATGTATGTATGTATGTATGTTTGTTTCTATGTCTGCCTTAAACTTTCAATAGCGACGACGGATTTTACCAAGGCTAGTATTGTTCAAAAGTTCGACCTTTCATACGACAAATATCGAAAAATTGGTGGTTCACTTTTTTTGCCGATATTTTTTAAATCATCCTCTCCTTTAGATTGTCTAGCTTTAATTAAAAAAAATGTCGTTTCCGGTTTTGCGGTGGTCGTAACAGAATAAACGTTAGATTTTGCCCCGTTCTTTTCCTCCTTTGCGGTACGGGTTCGAGCCTGCTACTACTACTTTCTTTTTGCTCAACATGCACATCCAACCACCCGGGGCAACGCCGGGCGCCCACACTAGTATATATATAAAAGTGAACATGTCTGTATATCTGTGTGCCTGTGTGTCTGTGTACATTTCCCTACGAAAAAACTCTGTCACTTTTTACTCCATAGACTCGAAATTTGATATACAGGGTACTGAGATTTGGGAAAATCGATGTGATCCGTTTTTGGGTAGAAATTTGGCGATTAAGGTGTCAAAGTTTAACGGTTTGACCTTTTAGAACTCTAAAAATCTCCTCCGACAATTTTGAAATTTTACATAAAAGGTATTCAGAGATTGGGCAAGCTTTTTCATCAATTTGGGTCGAAAATTTTTAGTTACCAATATATAAGTTATGTATGTATGTCTGTTTACATGTCTGCCTTTAACTTTCAATAGAGACGACGGATTTCACCAAGATTAGTACTGTTTTAAACTTCGACCTATCTATAAGATTAGCGAATCAAAAACTTCAATATTTTTTAATAAAAGTATGAATCGATAAATGTTTGCAAAAATCGAGTAATGTGCCTTACACATAATAATAATTAAAATGAAAAGAAAAAAACAACAATATCATGTAACTGGTATAATATAGTTGAAACTGATAGAGTTTACATTTGAATTATTACATTACTTATATGATATGAATATAAATATTCAAAAACAATATTTAATTACACTTTTTAATTTAAAGTTTTAATTTAAAAAAATAGCGGTAAAAATAGAAGAGAGATACATCGTTATATATAAATAATACTTTATACGGAAGCAAAGAACCATGTGAAAAAATAATGCAAATATAAATAGAGGCTAAAAGTATTGTTTTGGAATTGCGGATAAATAAAAAATACATATCAATGAAAGAAAAAATGATAAAGATTGAAAAAGTTAAAATATTAAATGAATATAAAATAGAACATTTTGTTAATATCTTAGAATAAGAAAAAAAAAAAATATATATATATATATATATATGTATATATATATACTAGCATGTGTGCATGACGTTGCCCAGATGTTTGAGGGGGTGTGTTAAGCAAAAAAAAATAAGTGGGAGTTGGAAGGATGTCTCAAACTCGTACCGTGAAGGAGAAAAAGGATGAGGGGGGAAAGTGACGTCTTTGGTGTTACGACTAGCACGAAACCCGAAGTAACATAGGTTTAAATTAAGGTTAGCCAATTGAAAAGAGGGAATGACTTTCGAAAATATCGACGAAAAAATCGATCCCTTCCTGTTGAAAAGTGGCCAGCTGAGGGTGAAGAAATTAATCTGTTTAGCAATTTTTTCGATATTTGTCATCTGAATAATCGAGTTTCAAAACGCTTCTAATCTTGTGAAAGTCCGTCGCTTCTGTCGGAAATTTTAGGAAACATGCAACATACATACATACACTGATAGATTCGTAGCTCAAATTTTCGATCCAAGCCGATTAAAATGTTTGCCCTATCTCTGAATACCCTTTATGTAAAATTTCAAATGTTTAGACCAGAACTTGTTTGAATAATTTGGTAGAGACCGCAGAGGTCATTTTTTTTTCAAATTTGTCCTCTATTTTAACTTAACATTTACTGCTTTTGGTTCAAATTCAGTTATAAATTTAGATCCATGTCCAGGGATCCTGTATCTTAAATTTCAGGTGTTTAGACCCAAAATTGGTGTATGAGTTTGGTAGAGTTTTCAAAAGCCAAATCGTTGAAATTTGACCGCATTAACTGCCACATTTATGGCCGAAAACGGTTTACAAAGATTTTCACAAATCTCACTACAGTGTATATTAAACTTAGAGTTTGTAGAATGAAAATTGAAAGAGTTGTTGCGTAGGAAAATGTACACATCCAGACACTTTCACTTATATATATATATATATATATATATATATATATATATATATATATATATATATATAACTACTTCATTTATTCACATAAACGTAATATACGAAAGTATAGGTTAATGCGTAAACTTTAAGTATTTACTTCAAAATGCTCAATACGTAGGTAGAGCTAGTTAGTAATTTATAAAATATATATGGTATAAAAACAACACTAGCGAATAAATACTGGGAACTCAAAGAAAGCGGACATTCGCCGGTAGTCGAATGGAAAATAATGAGACAAGCTACCACACGCAGACATTTAGACAACCCATGTAAATTATTCCTCCATGAAAAATTTTCTGTCCTGTACTTTAAAGAACCTCAAAACCTATTAAACTGTAGGCGGGAAATAGCAAACAACTGTGTTCACAAAATAAAACTTACTCTATGATAGCGATACAAAATAGCTTTAAAACTAACAATAACAATAGAAAAAACAAACAAATAAATAAATTAAATAAACATGAATATACATAAACGATCACATACATATATGTATATATATATATATATATATATAAATATATGTATATGTATGTGCATTGTTGTGTGCACATAGGTATATTTATATGTATAAAAAAAGAAAAAAAAAGAAGGAGAACGGCCACCTAAAACCACTTACCTAGTTCTAAAACAGATCCTTTGTTTGATATAATGCATGCCCATTGGCTGGTAGGAAGGGGCGCGGTGGATACTAGAAAGCTGATTGGCCGACTAGAAATCCTCAACATATATAAAAACAAGAAGCAACGACAGAATTCGCGCATAAGCCTGACGAATCCTATAGTTGGATGAAACGCAGAATATTCAGTGTAGCTTAATCGCCATATATATTTTATAAATTACTATATATATATATATATATATATATATATATATATATATATATATATAGTTGCTGGCTTGTTTAGCATTGCTGGATGGCATCGGCTTTTCGAGCTAAAACTCCTACTTGTGAGACATTGACTTGGGGTTATAAGCTGGTTGGATGACCGCGTCCCGTGTTGAGACGAAATATGTTAATTTCGCAGTCGGAACTCGGCGCGGTTTGCTTAATCTGTGTTGGTTAATAGAAATTCATGTGTGCAGGGCGTTTGCTCAGTTGGTAGAGTGTTTGCCTTGCATGCAAGAGGCTCGGGTTTCGAATCCTGAGTTCGGATATGTCTAACTGATGAGCCCAAATGAGGGCGAAACTCGAGTCTTGGACTTCCGGTTCTTTGACTGTCATGGCTCCTGTGGGCTGCGACGTTGTTTGGCTGTGGAATTTATGATATATATATATATATATATATATATATATATATATATATATATATATATATGGCGTAATGAAAAATATAAAGGAAACTGCAGCTTCTCTTCCAATTCTCGGAATTTCACCATGGCAAATCACATTTAAATTCCTTTTGACGGCTCGATTGTTGCTATTTCCTCTGATTCGTTAAGGGCATAATAGATTCAGTTATTGATATAATAATTAAGTGTTTGATTTTGCGCTCCGAAACAGATACTGTCAAGAATTCTATAAATCAACTGATTTAAAGGAATAAATTATAGGTCAACATCATGATTTTTGGAATATAAACTTTTTGTCATCTATTCTATATATTTCTCTGTAATCACATTGAGCTTCTTATATAAAGATTGATATATAACAAGAAATATATTTCTACATATATATATATATATATATATATATATATATGCATGTAGAAATATAAGCATGTATTTTCTTTAAAATTCTAGGTTTTGTATATTTAAAAGATATATTAAAAAAATATTGATTAATTATTTACGGTTCTTTATTTGTCGTGATTTTCTTCATATGAAATCTGTCTTTGAATTCAACCTCTTAAGACAATGTTATTGATGCCATATCGATCCTATTTTCATGCCTGTAATTTGCAAAATATTTTAAAGGCACATATGTAGGTATAACATACTTAGTATTGACAAACTCTTCTCTGGGCGTGATTCGATGAAAACATTTCATAAATTATATTTCCTTTTTTTAATTTTTTTTTGTGGGGGAGAAGACAGGAAACATACACTTTCTCATATTTCTAGATTATATCAATAATCGGAAATGTATTCCAAATGAAACTTTAATATTTTTCACGATGTACCCTATTTTTAATCTGTCATTGATCCCTGCTGTTCACAATATTATTGCGATTATAATAATACTGACGTGGTCACGGAAAATATAACAGAGTATAAACGCTATGCATGGATGTTTATTTAAAAACAAAATGTCAATTATTGGAACATATTCTATATTTGCTGTTATCTAAATTACAGGTAAGTGTTTTGCTGTCAAATTTACGGTTAAATGATATAAACACACGCACATGCATGGAAAGAGAGAGATACAAAAAAGAAACAAACATGTTATATGCTCACCAACGTTTTCTCTTTATTGTGAAACTTTCTGTATACTGTTTGCTGAGAGGAACATATACAATTTATGATTAAAAGACAGTAAATAAAAGTATTGAGTCTCAACAAAACATTAAAAAAATATTTGAAAAAATATCAAAATTTGGACATCACACATTTAATACCGCTCCAATACTTGGTTCATTTTATAGCCTCCTCAAAACTCACAGACCGGATATCTCTGTGTCCAATAAAATCTTGCATCGGTAGTGCACCACAATAAATTTTACGGACCATATCCAAAATTGTAACTCCACTAATGGCTACTATCAGCACCTCCCACATAAAGAACTCTGGAGATTTACTCAACAACATGAACAACATAAATATACAAAATTAAACCTGTACACATTTCAGATATACACCATTACACACTAATGCCTCAAATAAAAATGCTTGTCGGCGCTTGTGGAAAATATATGGCGCTTGTTCCACACATATAGTGAGACGATTATTGAGGCTGTAACACAACATCAATTTACCTGAATTGATTCTTTGAATAAACGATTTAAAATAACACTGAAGTGTTATTTTCTTTAGGGCGACAAATTATCTTTTCCCTCTGTACAAAGAATATCTTGATTAATAGGATGTGAAGGTGCATATAAAATTACCCAATGTATATCTGAATAAGTCAACTAATTAACAAGTAAATTCGAAATGTGAAGTTTCCATTCTAAGAGTGTTATGTAGTTTTTTTATCATTGGAAATAAATACTAAGTAGAAACTAATTTTGACCACCTACGACGATATGGAATACTTCCCTATGCTCCCATCAGCCGAAAAATATGTCATTAATCCTTAAATATATGACCGAAAAAGATTTTTTTACAGATGGACCAAACGTTCTATTTTAGAGGAAATTCGAGAGGCCAATAAGTTCTTTTCGGTGAAAATTATTCTACTGCAAGTCTAGAATGCCATATTTACTTATATTAATACCGATTATATTTTCATATAATTTTGTAGAGTAGTTGATATACCTACTGACAATATTTGTCATGTATACGAAGTCATTCGTGTATGAAGTGATAATTATTACCAGTTGGTAGATGTAACACAGTCAAAAATGTATTTCTAATGCAGGCCTGTAATTTATATTCAGGCTAACAGAGAATAACACAGACATTACAGGAAATTAAACAACCTATTACGCCAGATCAATTGATATAAAAACAAAACGCCTACAGAGTTCAATGATAGAATGTCGGGTTTTCAATTTTCATTGAAGTTGACAATTTGTGCACATCTGAGTAGGTGTGTGTGCGTGAGTGTGTATTTTAATCACTTGATTTTTTTCTCTTTTCCTTGTAAATCATTGATTGGAAATAAATTGATATAAGCTTTTGCTCTTATAATTTTTGCAATAAGAATAAGTTTTGATCGACTGTATATATACTAAACACTAGTTAAGACAGCAATTATAAAAACAAAAACAGTGGCATGCATGTTATATGTATATTCATATTTATCATGTTTGCGATTGCCTTATATTTTAAGTCAATTGTATTCAATATTATTTATATTTGTTCCCTTTTCAGGAATAGCAAGCATAATTAATATATCATATGATTATGAATATTATTATTTTCTTTTATTTACATTTTCTCCTCAGACAAAGCAAGTTGCCACTTTGATGTAGGGGGTTACTATGATGAATATAAGCTACAGAGATACTATTTGGGGAGTTGGGCAGCAAGATGTCGGTTCAGGTTACACTTGAACTTCTGCATGCCAGTACAGTTGGGGAATCAGGAACCGAGAAGGGAATTCAAAAGTCTAACGGTTCTGAGGAAGAAACTACTGGAGGAGAAGGCTCTTTTACATCTAGGGATCTCAACTGTGAATAGGTGGGATTTAGATGCTTGTCGGATTTGTCGGGGGTATTTACGTCGAGGGAGTACAAGTGCTTGCAGTTCGTCGGAGCATTCAGCATTAAAATTTGTCCCCGAACCCACCTGTGTGCACCATACTACCGGTCAGTATGCAAGCCTTCTAGACATTTTTCCCTCAACTTCCCCTGAGCTATGTTCATGCTCAGTTATCTCTCCTCTGGTATCTTCCGACTACTCAGTTTTATCAGTTAAGATAAAAATGCAATGTAATAAGTCTTCAGACGTACCTCTCCACCGTACTGCATATACATACTCTATGGCTTACAGGGATAGCTTCCGTACATTTATATCTGATCTAATTCTGCATTCCATATTTAAAAAGGATGTGTCCTGTATAGTATCAGACCTGACGGAATAGTTAATTGTAGGCATATACCGATTCATACCATCCAAAAAGTTCCAACAAAAACCTAACAGCCAGCCATGGTTCTCCCCAGAATGTGCTGCTATCATCGCGCACAGAAATCATTTTTCCATAGCTACCAACGTAATAGATGTACTGAGACTAAAGCTGCTTTCAGGGCTAACAGCAACTACTGTAAAAGAGTAATAAAAATGCAAGAGAGCTATATGCTCAGTTTGTTAAATCCAAAGTAACTGAGCATCGGCTTGGTTCCTACCAGTTTTGGCAAATAGAAAACAGGATTCTGAACAGAAATGGGCGTTCTATACCAACCATCATCAATGGATCTGAGGTCATGTCGTTAGCATTAGACAAGGTCAAACTATTTGCCAAGAATTTTGCAGCAAATTCTACCCTATGCGAAGAAGGTCATATACTCCCCGTATTTCCTGCTATAACAGAAAACACGCTATGCAACATACAAATATCTGTGCGTGATGTCGACAAGCTAAGCAGGAATCTTGATTCTAGTAAAGCAACTGGCCCTGATGGCATTCCAATTCAACCAGAACTTTCCTCCGTACTTACAAAACTGTTCAGCGTTGCCTTAAGGAGAAGTTCTCCCCAACGCCCTGGAAAACCTCATCAGTATGTCCTGTATTTCAGAATTCATATAATAAGTCATGCCCCTCTCAGTACAGACCAATAAGTCTCCTGTGTGTCACGAGTAAGTTTCTGAAATCCATATAACATAAAGAAGTAGTCATCTACCTCAGCAGAAACAACTTCTTAGTGACATGCAATAATCTACAGCTGATGTGCTAACGGTTATATCTCATAGGATTAGTGAATCTCTTGACGAAGTCTTCCTTTCTAGGGCAATTCCCCTTGACATATCAAATACCTTCGATAAGGTATGACATAAAGGCATAAGGGTCTATTCACAAGATTTCCAGATACGCTATAACTGGAAATGTTTTCTCAATCATTAAATCATTTCTCTCTGATAGGCTCATCAGAGTAGTGGATTATGAGCAGAAATCAGAGGCCCACAGTATTAATGCTGGAGCTCATCAAGGTTCAATTCTGGCCCAACTCTCTTTCTTATCTACATCAATGATCTCCCAAAACATATATTTAAATCATTCTTTGACATCTATGCTGACGACACGACCATCTAGAGCAACGCATCAAAGGCTGTAAATGACAAAGTTCTCTCTGATTCTCTTTTCTCTTATCTTGAGCGTGTGGTACAGTGGGTGAAGGAGTGGCTGCTTACTTTTAATGCATCTAAAACCAAGCTCCTATCTTTAAATCATCAACGCTTTGATCCCCATCTAACATCAATTGAAATGGATGGCTCTCGTCTGGGGGATGCTCCATGTTTTGATAAGCTTCTGGGATTGACCTTTACTCCTGACCTGAAATGGTACACGTATATCAAGTCTGTTGCCAAGGTCGCTGGAAAAATAGTAGGATCCGTCTACCACTCCAGAATATATCTCACTGCTGATGCAATTCTTTATCTATATAAAAGACAAATACGTCCAAGGATGGAGTACTGTTGCCACATCTGGACATGAGCTGCTAAAAACATGCTATCCTGCCGTGAGAGAGTAAAAAATAGACTTCGTGGCCTAGTGGGGCATGCCCTTTTCTCTCCCCTGCAACCTCTCTCCGACAGAAGAGACTTTGTGAGTCTATATTTGTTTTATCGTTATTTTCATGGCAAGTTCTCCTCCGAGCTCCAATCTCTGGTCCCCCCTCGCCAATCTTACACGAAAAACACTTGTCTAGCTGAAACCACTGTCAATAAATTTTCCCATTCTTTATCTGTGCTTAAATCAAAACGTAGATTCCATGAACAAAGCTGTTTTCTTAGAATTACACGCCTGTGGAACTCTCTTCCATTTGCCTTTTTCCTACCTGACTACTATTTGGATGTCTTCAAAACAAATTCTTGATAAACCGCCTCCTTAAGTAAAACACTTTATCAAATCTCCGTCATTAACGATTACTACGATATTATCCCATTGATTACTGTACACGATATAACCCTTATCCTTGAGTTGCTTCTGGTCCTTGATAACTGGTGAGTACGATGTAAAAAATACTTGTAGAACAGGCAGAGGGATACAACAATTCGTCGATGGGACAGAGGCTGGCGTTTAGAATCCGGTCCAGGACCTATCAGGTTTGCGATTCTGTTTTGACCCTTTTCTAGGAGCGAGAGACTATAAACAGATGCACCAGACCAAATATGTCGACAATACTCCATACATAGGTGAATGGTGGCCTTATAGAGGTACAGGATACTACCTTCTTCGCAGCGGTTCTGACAATGCCCTCAATGTAATTTTCCAACTCATGTTTCCTGTGAACGTTCGGCCCAAAAATTTAAAATAAGTACTTTAAGATAAAGAGTTTTTGGCTATTACCATTGGTGGTAGAGAATGTTTCTTGTAATTATTGAAGGAAACAAATTTATTTTTGGCAACATTGAATGTTACCATCTATTTGTTGTCCACATTCCACCACAGATTGGAAGTACATCATCTAATATTTCTGCCATTTCCTTAGATATTTGTTCATTTGTATTCCTGTGTGTCTGTTATAGAGCCTGCTGTTACCAGCATATACACGCATCTCAGAGATAATTTTGTAAGAGAGGCCATTTATGAATATTAAGAATAATAGAGGTCCAAGGATAGACAACTGACGCATTCCCACATTGATATCATATTGTTTAGATGTACGACCATTGATGACAACGTGGATTTTTATCTTATCTAAGAAGGATTTAATTATGTTAAGTATTCCTCCAGTGAACCATATGATCTGATTGCCATGAGAAGATCTTCATGCCATTCCCTATCAACAGCCTTAGATATATCTAGAACTACAGCTCTATCCGCCATGCTTTGTCCAGTGAATGGTATATACGTATGGAGAGTACAGTAAGGATGTCTCTTGTCGAGCGGGCTTGCCTAAATCCACATTATAATCTGATATAATTAAGATGTTGAGATATTTTGTGCTATTTTTGTAACCAATGTGACATATATAGCACTATTAAAAGAATAACATATTGTTAGTGCATGCCATGTTTCTATTATCAAACAATTAAATTAGTTAGCTGTCAAATTAACATATGGATGGAAGTCCATTCGTTTATCAAATATATTGGTGAGAAGAGCTATTTGTTTGTGCTTTTGCATATTATCGTATACAATGAAATTAAATCATGACATAAAATTATATACACATTAGGATGTAAGATATAATTTTTGCCAGTAAAACAGCGGTGGCTAAGACGTCACATTGGTTAAACAGTTAAAAGAACAATCGAGATACGTAGTTGTGCCATGCTTGAATCCATCTCGGACAAGGGAAAGACATCTATGTAAGGATGTTGAAGGACGCGCCATCACAAGAACTCGACGCGCTTCTCTAAATAAGTCTATTTCGGCATCAGAAGTTATAATCTGATTCATTCGAAATAAACGAATGGTCCTCACCATCAGCACAAAAACAAAATACACAGCAGCAGCTGTTATTATTAACACATAGTATCCACACCATGAAATATTACTTTATTGATTAGTATTTCTCTCTCTCTCAATAAAATCTAATTGATCGCTAGATAAGGTTGCAGCAGAAAGCCCCTATGGCCCCTATGGCTAATAATTCCCATTCGCAGATGCTGGCACCTTAGGTAAGTCGAGATCGCTGAATATTATGAATAAAATTGCAGCCATATCTCACGACAGACAAATGGGATTTTGATTTTTTTTCCTTTACGCATACGGGATTCTTTTTTTTTATTACACTGTTATTTTCGATGCACATTTTGTGGACAACGTAGAATGTTATGAATTATTCATTGTTCTTATCATGCAACAAGGAAGAGGCAAGAGGCTCGATGATTGGCAGGTTCAGTATGAAGTTGTATACCCAAATTCCGCTTTGGGAAATGAAAATAAGCAAACATAAGGAACAATAAGAGACGCTTAGATTTCTTGTTTTTAGATCGAAATGCTAGCAGACGAGATACAAACAACATCCACAAGTTTACATTTTTTGTTCGCAATAGGCACTCTCTCTTTCTCCCTCCTCTGTCTCTCTGTCTCTGTCTCTGTCTCTCTCTGTCTCTCTCTGTTATTGAAATTATCACCTATTTCATATACCACTTATTTCTCCTGGCCAGCTTAATATCTGATATTTGTAATATGAACGACAAAGGCAATACGATTTTTTCTGTTTCTGATTATCATTACAAAAACTCTAGTGTTTTGTAAATATATAGTTCAGTGGCAGTTTTAGTCATTTAGAACTACTTTACAGCTTCACCGCTTCTTCATTTTCCGACCAAATCTCAAACAATTAGTACAGCTCATAGATCACCTTCTCAGCTATATTGTGATTTTTTTTTCAGTTTTCGTTCAGTAAATTATAAGTTTCGATGCTTTTTATAATTGGTTTTCATAGCAATCACGTTAGTTCAGCGACTACTGTTGATACTAATTCACTGCTATTTCGAAAAGAGAAATGACAATAAAACAGAGAGAATGAAATCATGAAAATAACTGGTGGTTATTTTATTGAAAGAAGACGAGTGTCGTACATTGTTATTAAATATGTGTTTATGGGGGAAAATAAGACAAATAGAAGAAAGAACAATTGAATTTAAATTGGAAGCCTGGACAAATCATGAATTACAATGGAACAATGCGGTCATGTGGTAAAGCTTCAACATTCCTTCTATTTCGCGCTATATATATATATATATATATATATATATATATATATATATATATGTATATATATATGTATATATATATAGAGATAGATAGTTAGATATATAGATATATGTATATATACACATTATTAAAACTGGAAACGAAAAGGACAAGATATTCTAGTAAAAGATATAATAAATTTATACTTTAAAATATTGCAGCATTAAGAATTCTTTTTAACTTCAATTTAAACCTCATATAAGTAATTCTTAATGCGACAATATTTTAAGTTATAAATTTATCACATTTTTCCTAGAATATATTGCCGTTTTCTTTTCCAGTTTTAACTACTAGTCCTTTACTTTTCCATTTTGTAGCTTAACCATATTAATTTTCATGCTCGCATTTTCTATTGTGATATATTTATGTAGCTATTTTTGTATCATTCCCTTCTCATCGTCAGCTAATTCATTGGAATTGTTTTGAAATTTATCGCTGGGGCTATTTTATAATATGTGAATACATGGTAAAGATATGAAAAGCCATCACAAATGTCCAGAAAAATATCTTCAATGTCGTGTTGTAATCGATGATACTACTCACACTTGCGACCACGTTCTTATTCACCCTGTCGTGTGACGAGATAAAGTAACAGAGAATAAAGCTAAGTTATACTTACGTTTTTTAGATTGATTTTCACATCTGGGCTTGACATTTACTCCTGATCTTAAATGGAACTCGTACATCAAGTATGTTTCCAAGGCCGCTGGAAAAACGGTGGGCTCCTTCTATCGACCCAGTAGATATCTCACTGCTGATGCAATTCTCTATCTATATAAGAGCCAGGTTCGTCCAAGGATGAAATACTGTTGGCACATCTGGACAGGAGCTGCTAGAAAGGACTTATCCTGCCTTGATAGAGTTCAAAATAGACTTCGTAGCCTCGTAAGATATGTCTTTTTCTCTTCCCTGCAAGCTCAATCACACAGAAAAGATGTTGCGAGTTTGTCTCTGCTGTATCGTTATTTTAATGGAAAGTGTCCCCCTCGCCAAACTTTCACGAGACACACTCGTTTAGCTGAAAATACTATTAATAATCCCCCCATCTTTTATCTGTCCCTAAACCTAAACGTACATTCCATGAACAAAGCTTGTTTCTTAGAACTGTACGCCTGTGGAATTGTCTTCCGTTTTTCTGCTTTCCAGCTGAGTACAATATGGTTGTCTTCAAGTCTAACGTAAACCAGTTCTTGATGAGCCGTTCCATATAAGTGAAAGAATTTACCGAATTCCATTTACTAACGATTACTATACTGTCAAATTTCTACTGTACACCTTTTAACCCTTATCCTCGAGTGGCCCCTTCGCCTTGATAAGTTGTGATGCCTATGTAAAAAAAAAACAAAAAAAAGCATATGTGTTGCATTAATTTGCAAAGTGCGGAAACATAACAACTATAAGAAAGACAGGTCAAGGGAAATGAAGTCCAGTTTTTTGAAAGCTAAAAGAGCATTAATATTGAGTGTTCGTGTTCGTGTTATACAGCGATATTGTTACGAAAGGCAAGATTGTTGGGGAGGGTTTCTTAACATGTTTATTTTCATTTACTCGTGTTTGCTGTGGAATCACTTTGTTATCAAACATTATTTTATCTTTTTATAGATTTATTTCAAATAATCGTACAGCTGGAGATATATCAAACATATGAATATCTCCCCCAAATAAGGCCTCCTATTTTAAGGACAAGGAGTAAATCGTTGGAGATTTATAGGGGAGGTGTGGTAGCGTAATATAATCTAATTTTTGTTCTCCAGAAATTATTTTTTTGCACAGGCAACACCATTCTCAATGCATTTTTGCCAACCTCTTTTTATGTCTCAGTCGTAAAAATCCGGTAGGAGTTTTGCCAATCAAAGTTATATAACTACAAGGAAAATGACGAACTCATTTCTCAACTGTGCTGAGATCAATTTTAGTGGCTTTGTAAACGGCATATGATTGTTGTTTCGTACATATTTATGTGTATAACAATCTTATGATGTGTATCTACTTCTGACGCACATCTATAAAAGGGGTGATACCTTATAGCCTGACATGTTCATTATCGAGAACAGAGATGTGAAACTTTGAGATCATTATTGCATACGTGGAACCATCATTACAAGACAATTTTTAAGTTCTCATGGTGTCCTTCGGCGAAAGTAAAAATAAAGGAACCATTACTCCTAAAACGCTTTTAAAGTACTTCAAGTTAAATGTACCACGCGACAAGTGTTATATGTTACAACATACAGAACATTCTATTTTATATAAAAAATCGATGAGAGTGACATTATTGTGATTGTAGTCAAATGCGAAGAGTAAAGTTGAACAAAATTGAAGTTAATCATCTGTTTTTATTCTCATAAGATGATACATGTAACATTGTGTGAATAATTGCTATCTCTCTTATCATAATATTAATAATAATAATAATAATAATAATAATAATAATTGTGAAAATTTAAATGCAGCATTTTATTTAGTTCAATTGTTGACAGTGCATCTCCTCTTCAACAACGATCTTTAGAGATGTATTCCATGAATAAAGGCTCTTGAGAAAGCGAGTTACTAAACTTATATATACTTGTGCGACACCTAGCCGTTTAGAAGCGAAATTTTGGATCCGATCCTATATATACATACATACATACATACATACATACATATATATATATATATATATATAATTATAGTAAATAATTATATATCCATATATATATATATATATATATGAATATATAATTATTTACTATAATAATTATTAAATATCTACAGACACTAGTTTTGCATCCTTTCAGGAATGATCTGTGCAAAGTGTCACGATTAACACCAGCTGATAGATCCGAACCCAATAATAGAAGCAATATTTGGCTTCATTAGCTAGGACCTAATCCATTCGGCCACCGTTAACCGCGAGAGATACTGTTGAAATTTAAACATTTATTTTTATAAAAGCTTTGAACGTCTGTCAAAGTGATCTAACCATTATATGATAGAATGCTCATATGAGATAACTTACCCGACCTTTTTACTGAAAGTGCTCAACGATAAGAAACGAGTTTCTTGAAAGGGGCTACACACACACACACACACACACACACACACACACAAACACACACACACACACACACACACATATATATATATATATGTTTAAAGAAAAATAGAAAATCCGAATGAAATTATTAAAAAATCAACGTTTCGTCCTTATTTCAGAGGACATCTTCAGGATAATTGAAATAAAAATGTAAGAAAAGAAAAAGTCATAGATCGTGCGAAAAAGACAGTTTTTTAATCCTACCCATGTCGGGAAGGACAAATATGTGTGCGTATTAGCCCATGTCGCACACATATTTGTCCTTCCCGACATGGGTAGGATTCAAAAACTGTCTTTTTCGCACGATCTATGACTTTTTCTTTTCTTACATTGTTATTTCAATTATCCTGAAGATGTCCTCTGAAATAAGGACGAAACGTTGATTTTTTAATAATTTCATTCGGATTTTCTATTTTTCTTTAAACATAACGTAAACCACCGCTGGTATTTTTTCATTCCTTACACACACACACACACACACACACACACACACACACACACACACACACACACATATATATATATATATATATATATATATATATATACTATCATACGTATCTATATCACAATTGATTTTCTTTGATGATAATATTAATAGTAAGTATGCGCATAATCTTATTACTAAAAATATTTCCTTCTTATTCATGTCTACTAAATCTATGTTTTCCAATCCATTTTCCAATTTCTGAGAATCAGTTAATTTCATATACATGTAAGTTACATGGTATGAACTATGCCAATAAATTTGAAGAATATATATATATATATATATATATATATATATTATTTATTTTAAATAACGTGCGATAATTTTTATTGAATTTCAGATGTCACCCACATGTTTAAAATATGTGTTGTATAGGCATCTGTGACGGTGTAGACATGTTAATTTGAATCGCAATCAGTTATCAGTAAACTATTGCCCCTAGACATAAAACTGATTTTTTCTTCCACATCCTTACGTATGAATCTAAATTCAGAATTATAAACGGTATCTATCTATCATTTTATAATATGATTTTTAGAAATGAAAGATTAGTTAATATTGTGTTTGTAGCAATACTGGAACAGGAGTCTCCACTGAATTTTGAAGGCAACACGCGTATCTTGGCTTGACATTTCAGGATGACTACGCAGTGACATATGCTAATGAAGACAATACTTCGTATAAGTCAATGAATAAGAATACTATTAATAAAGAAGTACTGTATGGAAAAATAATATATAACTTTTAAAAGACAAGACGAAAGCATATGACGTTGAATACTTTGACAGAGAAGAAACTAAAGGAAGATTTAAAGTGTAAGCAAGCATTTTGTGTTTTTCCATAGAAGCTACCAGTGATAACCGTTCTGAGCCCTTTATTGATTTTCAGCTGTCACCTACAGATTTCACGCACCAATAGTTCTTCTCTGGCTTCTGAAATATGAGTCGACAGAATACTGGCTCCTCTGAAGAAGACAAAACAGACTCCTTTTTTATTCAGCAATAATTTATTGCAGAAATCAGAAAAATAAAGGAAGGATGGCTGTATTTCGTTTTGTAACCGAAAGAGTTGAAAGAGACTACTTTGGAAGTTAGTGAAAAAATGTGTGCGACGCATCACAAGTTGCATTAGATTTCTATATTTTTACAAAACAATTTCCCATGTGTAAAAAGAGATTAAAGGCAGAGATGAGTTTTAATATTTATTTTTTAGAGAAATCGTAAAGATTTCATACATATACTAGAATACTGTAAGGCTCCGGTGTGCCTTCAATAAGTTTATTTTCTGTTTTTGTACAGGCATATAAGATGTTGTAGGCTCCAGAAAGAATAGTATTGCTATACATCTTATGTGATGAATGACTAATTGTTGTGATTCCAGTTTCGATCGAGCAGCTACAACAGAAATTGGAATACACTCTTCTAAAGACGTATTGTCATGGTTGGTGAATTTAAAATGTGCAATATTGACTTGAGACAACTTTGGAAGAAAGAAATACAATGTGTTAAATCTGGGGAAAATGTCATAGAGGCATATGGAATGCGTCAGTATTCTTTTGTACCATCTTGCATGAATCGAGCATCATTTTCTTAGTTACATAAGAGATTCAAGTAGGCAAGGTGTCTTTGAGAAATGATTAGAAATGTGAGTGAAGTAAGGAATTCAGAATATCAGAGTTGATTGGCCAAATAAAGGATTTCATGGACAAGGACTGTAATGCATCTATGGAGAAAATATGTGCATAGTTTGATGTCATTGTGGGCTGTACGCAATGTTATTTGTGAGGAACTGAAGATCCGAAAGATTTGTACGAAGTTTGTCGCAAGGATGCTCCGATAAGATAAGAAATAAAGACGTATTCCTTACAAAGATGGACATTAAGAGAGTTCCTAACCCTCTCAGACATTGTTTATGAGTAGTGCTAGATAATACAACAGTACATGCAAATAATGTACACTTCCAATATATATATATATATATATATATATGTATATATATATATATATATATATATATATGTATATATATATATATAGAGAGAGAGAGAAAGAGAGAGAGAGAGGGCGTTTTTGGATAATAAACAGTTGATACACGCTTCAACTCATGCAGTTACAAGATAAAATAAGCGTACAGTTGCGAAGTTCTATCAAAACACAGGTGACCACATGTTTTAAATATAAAGAGAAACTTGTCAATAGAGGTGTATTTCTCTATCTATCAGTATGTATTTTGTGTTCCATCTATTATTCTGTATTCTATTCTTTCGCACTAATGGCTACACCTCATATATATATATATATAGGTTCAAATATATAAATTGATTTCCTTATTTTATTCTGCAAGTGTACATTGCTTTTCATATTTATAGATTTCTCTATTATTATTATTATTAATAATAATAATAATAATAATAATAATAATAATAATAATAATAATAATAATCATGTCATAAAACAGTGTGGCATAGCATAATGTAGTTTTAAAATATATATTAAAAATGGCGTATTAGTATTTATTTTCATTATTTATTACTTACTTCGTATTTTACATAAGATATATTTCTCATTATATCAGTTTCTAAAAGTATTGTATATCCTGTTTTATTTTTTGTTACTTTGCTTGCTTATTTGGGATAAGATCCGGGGAAATGAATCTATATATCGTTTGATGTATCTGACCAGTTCTGCTTCAGATTGAGTAATACATCTGGAATTACGTAACATGGTCGGATATCGTGGTCGAAGTGGAGCTCTTATCTTGTGGCTCCTGTATCTATCAACGTCTAATCGAAATGCCCTACCAATCGGTATACATAGCTTAACAAGTCACAATATTACATGAGGAAAGTCCCGGATGCCCTTGTATTAATTGCATCAATTTGAGACACTGCACCTTATAAAATATGACAGCACAAACTGATAATGTCATAAATTATGAAAAATGATGATGCTATAAAAGGAAATGACGATACAGATACAAATATGACCTATGCAAATAAAACGGAACCTTTGAAAACAATGAAGGTCAGTCTTATCAAAATGTGAACGGAAGAAAGAACAAGAACAGACTAATCGGATCGGATCCGGCAGAAAAAATACATTACTAGAGTCAAATATGGGAAGCGCTACAAGCTTATAATAGAAAGACTGAAAGACACGAAAGAAAAGTCACAGCAAATCAAGGAAAGGACAAAGAAGGAAATACGCTAGGAAACTTTCTAAAAAACACAAGGTAAATTGCAAACGAAAGAGCTGTCCTCGAAGCGCATGTTTCAGAATAGATGACCAAAAGTAGAACAACTTTAATGAAAAAAAACGCAGAAAATAACCACTCCAAGCAGCTACATGCTTATAACATATTTTCCTACCACATAAAATATTGATAGCACAACCTAGGCAACACATACCTTATGTGCTTCATTTTTGTCGACTACTGCCCGAAAGGATGCCACTAAGGAGCAGAAGAAACGCATGACCTATTATACATAGAAAAAAAATTCAGGCAGGTTCAAAGGACAGTGAAAATATGAAAATAAGGAGAGAAGAGAAACTATTTAAATATTATAAACCGAAAGCCAGTGGGGGTTTTACCACAAGGGAAGATATAAACCAGCGGATTATGGCAAAAGCTTTAAGGATTTAGAAATCTAATAAGAGTATTTAGCACTTTAACGACTACAGGTTTTTCAAAACAAACAACAAAATATTCTTTAGAAATTTGGAAGGAGCTGTAACTCAAACAGTGGGACTTTACACTCAAGCAGCTACGAAGTTTTGGTCAAGTACATGACCAAGAGTTACTTATCACAAGGTACTCACAAGAGAGGCTTCTCAAAAGGCTGATTTGGTAGATAGAGAAATTGCAAGACTGCAGAGGCATAAACAAGGGGATATCAACATTTCTGTTAAAGATTTAAAACAACAAATGCAGTTCATCTATATATAAAAGCGAAAATGTATGTATGTATGTATGTTTGTGTGTCTGCTAAAAACTTTTGACCGACGGAACAAAAATGCACAAACTCCGGACGACAAATATCGAAGAATTTGCCCAAAAGGACCATCAGAAGTACGTCACCTGATCGATTTTCTGCAGGGGGCCCCCAAAAAGTGACATTTTTATGTTAAACATTACATATTTTTTAATCGATTTATAACTGCCCCCCAAAATACGGGCGTCAACTCTTCTACATAAAGTATACACGGGGCCGTTTATTTCGGGTCAACTTGTATTTAAAACCCGCTGAGTCACGTCACGTGATCTTGACGTCAGCAAGCTGTAATGGGAGTCTGAATTTTAAAAAAAACATTGTTGTTATCGGTAAAAAAAAATTAACCCTGACACAAGCTAAACTATGAACTTCTACGCTATGACGACGTTACCAAAGTTATTAGCACGTTAAAAATAGTTAGATACGATAGTTATACGAAAAATAACAAGCCAAAAATTTGAAGTAAAACAAAAAAATACGCTTACAAAAAATATTAACGATCGAAGATATTACAAAAAAAACAAACCCAGACGCCATTTTCTTTTTAGTAACCCTCTTTAGAGTAAGCAAGACGAAGTGTGTTAGGGAGAGACACACACACACACACACAAACAGAGAGAGAGACGCAAACAGGGAGAGAGAGAGAAACGTTAACTTTTTCCCCCCTAAATCGACAATTTTCGACAGGGGGGGTCAACAACGCATGCGTCAGATGACGTCATGACGTCGTGACATGATTTACTTTAAATAGTTGAAAAACCGAACACATTTCACGACGCTTTAGCTGAGGAAGTTAAGGCCTTGGTTCATTATCTAAACGTTTTGGGTTCGAATCGTGGTGTGAGATGTTTTTTTTTTCGATTTTTTTAATTTAAATATTGAACCCTGGATTATTTAAGCCATTTTTCACGTAACGTTCATTTTTCTGCTTTTTTTTACTTCGCTTATTCTTAACGACATCCCCAAACACCCGGGTACCCACCAATTTTTAAGCCATTTGTCATGTGTTCATTATCTGTTTTCATCGTTCGTCTGCCTTACGTTAGTTTTTTTGTGATTTTTTTCGATGTTTTGATTACCCCCCCAGCTTAATTAAAACGTTGTTTTCTTTTCTTACTTCGCTTATAATAATGCTTACATCGCCATCGTCGTCGTCGTAACGCTCGACGACTTTCAAACATCTTTCACTTATTCGCTTATAACAATGCTTCATTCTGGCTGGCCGATTTTATTTTCAAACTTCGCCTCAGGGCTTCGGCTTTGATCCTACCCCCGGTTTCTTTTTTATTTAACATCACACACATCTACAAACACCCGGGCAACACCGGGTACACCTCGCTAGTGCCTAAATAAAAAGGACCTGATAAAATTCATTGTTACTGGTTGCGATCCTTCACATGAATACACGAATTTCTTGCTGTTTCTTTTGATGATTGTGCCAGATTGTGCCAGATACCAGAATAACTTGTAGTGGAAAAGACTACATTATTAATGAAGGATTCTGCAAAAGCGCAAGATGTTAAAAGATTACAGAACTGTTGCTCGCTTGAACTTTCTTCAGACAACATTGACAGGGATAATCAGTTCAAAAGTATATTACCATTTTGAAGAAAATGGTTCACGTCCAGTTGGCATCTAAAAGTGTGAGGGAAAAGACGTTTCGGAACAAATAACAAACTATCGATTGATAAATGTATTTTAAAAGAACTGAAAATAAAAAAAATACAAACTTGAATGTAGCTTCGATAGATTAGAATAAAGCTCATAATATGGCGGGCATTCCGGGTGTACAAAAGACGTCGAGCATTGTAAAACGTAGTTTGAAATATAGTTGAGTCCATAGAGCAAAATATGAGCGGTTGAAAACCCTCTTTGTCAGATGGAAAACGATTACCGAGGGCGAACATCAGAAGCGGTATCTTCCAAAAAAATTATTTTCGCCACTTCTGTTCATAATAGCGCTCATACCACTGACTAAGAGAGACAAAGATAGAATACCACTGGAGAAAGATAGACCGTGGATCAGCCACATGATGTTTTTGGACGATCTTAAATTTTTGACGAAACAGAAAAATAAAATTGATTTTCTGGTTTTAAACTGTACAGCAGCTAAGTAAAAGCATAGATATGGAGATTGGAATTTCCAAATTTTCAGTAGTTAGTCTTAAACGACGGAGGAGAAGTGCAAGAAAAGTTTTTGTGTGATTGACAGGCAAAGAAATAGAAAAAGCTGGATATATACACACGAACACTGTTAGTCAAGTATGGATCACTACACCTAAATTCTAATCTATGTGCTCAGGCTGTATATCACAAGGAAATAAAAAGAGAAGAAACTGCTTGCGATAGACGAATATATAGAGGGGGGAGCGTAGAAACGTTCACCACTACTTGCCAAACAGTCATAAAGTGTTACTCGCAGCAGTGGCGACAGAGGAGGACCTAGATAAAGATTCCTTGGAAGATAAGCAGAAGTACAAGGTAAAAATATCGAAACAGAATAGTTAACTGAGTGAGTTGCAGGGAGATGAAAGGTCACTTGAAAAGAAAAACAGAATAAGAGATTGTTAGATTGTAGAATACGGACACTACCATCGTTCCAATATACATATGTGCGCTTTGCTCAATTTGTGGTTATCATGTATCAACTAAACTCCTTGGAAATCCGATACCAAATAACCGCTCACTAGAACTCAGTTCTGCTTGGCTCAGCAAACAAATGCTTTCCATCTAATTGACTTAGTGACCATCCCCACTCGCTTTGGCATTAAAACCCGCTCTTGAAATAAAAACAAACGGCGCCAAACACCACAACACTGTGGAATTTATGGAATAATAATAATAATAATAATAATAATAATAATAATAATAATGATAATGATGATGATGATGATGATGATGATGATGATGTTGATGATGATGATGATGGTGATGATGATGGTGATGATGGTGATGATGATGGTGATGATGATGATGATGATGATGATGATGATGATGACGATGACGATGATATATTGGGAGAAGCAAGGGAAATAGACGATTATGTTTAAAAATGGTTATTAATCAATATTTTATATTTGGTTAAAATAGCCGTCAGTATTAGGAGAAAATGCCTAATCTTTCCATGGGAAGAGAAATAACAAAAACTAAACATATAACTCTTATCTAGTGCTCATATTTCTAAACATTTCCACTCAAATCAGTAACATTAAATTAAAATAACACACTTATGACAGTTATCAGAGAGTGTCTTGTTTCTTTATTTAAAACATGTACTTGCGACCAATTTATTATTATTATTATTATTATTATTATTATTATTATTAACGTGCATATATATATATATATATATGTGTGTGTGTGTGTGTGTGTGTGTGTGTGTGTGTGTGTGTAAATATTATTTTCTATACTCCATAATTATTAAGGAGTACACCGGATTTCTTCTGTGTAAGTATCACATGCAATCGACAGCAGTAGACTAAATTATCAAAATAAAAAAAAATCAACAGCTTCCTGAAAATAAGCCCGAAATATTAAAGGAAACATCTCAGCAAATTCATTAACATTATGTTGGTTACATTTAAGTGGAGATATAAATTACATTGATTAAATATTGAGAAAAAAGATTAAATGCTCTTTCCAATAATCGTATTAAAGAAAATAGAAAAGCGTAACAAATATGTATTAATGCAAAAAATGGATCAATGTCACCTAAAATTAGTCTATTGATTTTTTTTTTTTTTGCAATTATGTGCGAGTGACAACACTTTTCCCTGATTAACGTGATATCATAATGGCTGAATACGAAGCTTTGATGTCGATAAGATATGGTGGTTTGTAAGGATATAATGATAGAGCAATTTCAGCAATCGATTTCTGATAAAACTTTGGACAAGTGATAGACAGCTACGCGTGGCATTTTGCCCACTTGGTGGATAGTAACGTTTCAGACCGAGAACTATTGACATTCCTGAAATCTATTAATACCTTCTTAAGATAGGAATTATATTTAAACTTCCCAGAGAATCTTTGGCGAGATTCCGATCGCCATTTCCATCTCGACCGGAAGTAAATTTCACTTTTTATTTGTAATTTGTTTTAGAAGTTTATAAAGGGTGTATGTCCAGTATAATCCCATAAAAATACGAAAAAAATTAGGAGACTTTAATAACGGGATAATTTACGTAAGTTTACTAATTCGAAACGCAATGAAGTATACTTGAAATATTAAGTCTGAGTAAATGAGTTATATCCTGTATTATTCAATTAATATGAGCAAAACTTACGAGAATGTGATGAGAACTTCTTAGAATGTATTTTACGTGACGGTTTAAAACGTATTAGACATACTTAAAATTGGAGTTGTTTAAGAGTTGTGGCTTGCATTATATAATTAAGTGTTATGAACAAATTCTAGAATCATTTATTACGAACTGGTTTAAAAGTATTTTTCATGGCATGCCTGCACGTATAAGGCACACCTAGAACTTTTAAGTCTGATGGAAAGAGATTTATGTCCTGCGTTATACAAAAAAATACTATGACCGAACGTCGGGATTTCAATAACAAGTTCTGCACGCTTTGGACTGATAAAAAGAGAGATGAACCTGTATTATTTAATGAGACTTCATGACTAATATTTTGTAGAATTTAATAATAACTTGTGTAAATGTAGTTTAGATAATTAATTCGTATAATGAGGCATAATTGGACTTTTATATCAGATGAAGAAGGTTGCGTTGTGTATTATCCTACTAAATACTATGAGAAAAAATTGAGAATACGATATAATTTGAGTGATTAGATTGTTTGTAACAATGAAGTATACTTGAATTCGAAATCAGTTCCAGACACCAGGAAATTATATACCTGTCCAAAGAATATAAACCTATTGATAAGATAAGTCACAAGACTTCAGAAACCATATTAATGTTCATGCAATCCTATAGTTTGTGATTTAGAGATACTTCGTATTTTTAGAATCGCTGATATATTTGGGGGTGACGCGCTTAGAATACTCTTATTTGTGAGAATAGAATTCGAAATGGACAACCTAATTAAGGGTTGATCTTTTCGTTTTTGACAATGCGTTTTTATAGTCTACAAAAATATTACATACCCTTAAATAATATACTGGGCTGCAATCCTTCATAATTTCCTAAAAAAACTACTTCATAATAACTCAGATTTTAACCGCAAATATATAAAACAGTATTTTCCCCTTGTGTGCCTAACGTCATACACAATGTAGTCGAAGAGATTTTTAACGTATCTGCTCTCCATTTTGTGTAAATTAAAATATTACCGGTTTTAAATCAAAGTTCACATATATCATGGCTAAAAGAAACCAAAATGGGTAAATTCAATCGATTCTTGTGATTCCTCAGATTAGGTGTACTTACTTTTTATAAACTATTCTTTACTATATTATAGATGTTAAATTTTACCCAGTAAAATTTAAGCGTAATGTACTTTGGAAGTCTGACGGACTTTGCAATTCCCTTTTTATGAATATTATTAAATGCATTCCATGTGCTGTGATAAAAATATTCATAATGTAACATATTTCCCAGCTCAAATCCATACTTTTCAGATGTAAGTATTTTAATTCCCAAATACTTCATACAATATGTAGTTGCAACGATCGGATAAATTTTGTCCAATATTTAGAGCGGTTTATCAACTGACCATCCTATTAAAAACGACTTAGATTGCATAATTAATTAAACAAAATCCATCGACTATATCCTTACTATGTAAAATGTTTTTTGTAAAAGTTATGTAATGAGTTTAATAGAGTATTGGTTAGCCGGGACTGTCAATCACGTATATTTTGCATGGTATTCAGTGGAATGTATGATGCTATATATGCACGTTGCGAGATTTATGTTGTAATAACATACACTCACACCAGATAAAATATTTATGGCTTACATATTTCGGGAAATTATTTTAATGTGAAAATATTACAATACAATATTCCTTGTAAATTGACTGCTCGTTACGATAATACTTGTAAGCATGACGGTGTTATTCTATTAAAATATATTTTATAGAATACATTATTAAAAGAATGAATCAATCTTGAAGATCGCTGACTTTATTTTACGATCAAAACGTTGCAAATTTAGTTTTCGACTGAAAATCTATCTTCGCATTTCGCGTAATGTTTTTTTTTTTAAATATTGAAAATATTTCGCCCGTACATAAAATAGATTTATTGCACACTCTTCATTGAAGACATTATTTCACATGAAATCTAAGCCTTGTTATGAATAAAACACACATGAAATGCGTTGGCAGATGTTAAAAATCCTCAACACTTACGAGTAGATTTGATATTAACAAATACAAATACGATCCTTAATGTAAAATACATATAATTGACCTTTCCGTTCATGCATATAAACGGTAAATAGTAGTAAAACCTTCAGAAAAAAAACAGCAGTCAATTTTAAATTATCTTATGTTTCTCATAAATTGTGTGTTAATCATCGTCTTGTCTGTGGAGACCAGGATGTTGTAGCCAAGATCGAACTCGCTGTATCAATTTCAAATGTATATCTTCGATTGGTTAAATTATTAAATATAATCTAATGTTGCAATTACTTTAGAAGCTTAAAACCAAAACATTTCTGGTTCACTAAAAACAAAAACATAACTATTATATTATGCATTTATGTGTTCTTATTTTAAAGCCGTGTTTTCATGAGCTCACCAGCAAATGCGAATTTTCTAGTTTTTTTTTTGAACTCCAGATAAAATATCTGTATTAGTTAAAAGCTCTGTGATTTGCATAATCTCATAGCGAGCATCTACATGTATTCAAGATCTAGATAGAAATATTATACTCATTTAACGCCCAAGAGCCTGTAAAATAGATCGTGTTTTCCGTCTAAAAATATAATTTATGTTGATTTCAAATATAATAAGTGGACTACTATCATCTTCCCCAATATGTTTTTCACTGGAAGAAAGAGAGAGAGAGAGAGAGAGAGAGAGAGAGAGAGAGAGAGAGAGAGAGAGAGAGAGAGGGTGATGAGTTCAAAATATTTTATTTTTATTTCTAACATAGTGGGTGGCTATTATATAATGTTTTGGTTCTCTTAAATGATAATCTCTTTTAGAATGCCTATTTCGATCAAAATATAAAGCACTGGCATTTTCTATATGTTAACCATAGAGAGAAAATCTCCATAGCATACATGGAGATAAAATCACCATAGCACGCATAACCGTTAGACTATTGCAGTACTGATTACAACTATATCTTATTAATAAAAATAACAATATTTTCATAAACTGACCCGTGAATAATTAAACTAATAAACGTAAATAGTTAGTCACTTTAACAATACAAAACGAAATTTTCTACTAATATTTTAATGCCGTATATAAGTAATCCTCATTATTTTTTCTCCGAAAGTTTTGATGTAGCTATTCCCATTAGCGGATATCATATGCAAGAATATTATTATTATTATTATTATTATTATTATTATTATTATTATTATTATTATTATTATTATCATCATCATCATCATCATCATCATCATTATTTTTATTATTATTATTATTATTATTATTATTATTATTATTATTATTATTATTATTATTATTATTTAACGTTATTCTCCGTTGGAAATCAGAAATTATACCGACATTTCTTAAATGTCAGGCGAAAATCCAACAACATGTCTAGATCGTGTTGTTACAATTGGTCTCTAAATACCAGGCAGACGCAGGGGGTTCACAAGCATTATTATGATGTGTTATTGTCTGGTTTGACCTACACATGTCCGATAATCGATCAATAAAATACCGGCTGCGAATCAGAAACGAACTTGTATTAATAATTTTATTTTTTTTTTATTTTCTGTTCGTTTTTTTTTGTAGGAAGATTAAGGCACTAGCAGTAGATTCGATTGCTTCCTCTCAATAAGTTTATAAACAAAGTTAAAAATAATAAAACATTATACCTTAAGATTATTACCGTTATGCACTTAATACCCTCATGAATTCTCTGGCGAAGCGCTTTCTCTTTTTCATGTCTTGTTCAAGCAGGAATATCAACCTTTGGTATTTCGATGGGATTATTTGAAAATTATAATTTTCTACGCTTATTTCATTCCACCAAATTTTTTATGGATTTTTCTATGAATTATTTTTTTATTTATTTAAAATATGATTCTAACAAACGCGTTTGAATTGTAAGATTCGTGTGGGAATTTTAATAAAGTTGTTGAATTTTCGTTTTCCCGTAGATATGTTTAATAGAAGCTTCTTTTCCTAGTGTGAGTTTGTTATCCAATGAGTTACAATGTAAAAGTGAGAACTAAATATGCAGAAGATGCCAACAAAATGCTTGTAAATAAGGTTATCCGAAGATTTAAAAGAAATAATTAGCAAATCAACATCGTAATTATAAGATTGAGTCTGCAAATAGATAATAAAGACCGGCTGTCTCGAAACTTCATGATTTGTCTTGTTTCGTGTTTCCCCCTTCACCTTCATCTCGCTTACCTTTCCATCCTCTCTACTCGCGTTCATTATTTACTTTTCTTTTTTAAATGTCTATTCTTGTGGGTGACGTGATGCTCTCTGCTTTCAGGTTTAGAACGAATCACGCGTTTTTCTAATTGGATAATGGAAGATGTTGATTAGGAATTGTCGCTAAAATCCGTATAACTAACACATTGATCTTGTCATGATATCAGATTTTTTTTTCTTAAATTGAAAATGAATAAAAATACCAGTAATAGCACGTTTATGCGCTGATTTCTAACTGATTCAATCTGTTTAATGTCTAGGGCAGAATAAATTCTTTGGAAAGTAAAGTAGAAAAACCTTTCATTTGTCTTGTTACAAATTAGATGTAATATATGCCTCAGAATTAAACGGCAAGGAGGTTATAGAAATGTGTTTCACTTACAAGCAATTTTTACTCTGTATATCTGGTTTAATAAATAACACCGTACTGCTGTACAATATTTAGATATTTATGTATTATAAATAATATAACTTAGGTTTTAAGTTCATCAACTTGCGGTATTTATTTATAATAGATTTTCGATATATCTTTCTCCGATTTTGCTACAACATTATAACTCATCTTTTAAGTGTAGTATTGTACTCTCTTTTAATATTGAATTTATTTCGTATAGTTTTTCAGATTAATGGATTATAATGTTTAATTAAGTAGCCTTCATTTGTTAAATTTATACTCTCTCTTTATGTCTTACAAGTTTTAATCTATAAGTATTTGTAGCATATGTTTAAAAGACATGATATACTAGTTCTAAACGTACATCGCCCTTGTAAATAAAACCATCTCTGCTTTATAGGGGACATATTTTGCATCATGAGTGAATGTGTTTATGCTACACGAATTAATGTTGGACACTTTATCGATAATTGAATAGCATGCCTTTTCGAAAACCTTTAAAATATTCGAATTGAGCCCTGACAAAATTGTGCATTTTCCGTCGCAGTTATGTTTCTTTTTATATGATGGAACAAAATCTCAACGTTCGACTGTCAAGAACGCATTTTCGTAAAGTATACTATGCTTTAAATGACCAACTCGTCTCAGTTTTTTTATGTCACCGGACACAGGGTCAAGAAAGATGGTGCAGCATCTCTTCTGTGTTCACGTATTTCACAATATTTCGTCTAGTTTTTTTATATATTAGCCGCTTGATATTGAATGGACGCGAGTTTCGAATGTCGCCCAAGGATGCTGGCTTAGTAACTATTTTAAAAATACCGAGTCTGCTCTCTTTCCACTGCTGCATAAAATGTGGACCATGCAGTAGTTTCTAATCATGTTCACTATATCAAATGTATTGAAAAACATATGGCTTATGTTTCTTAAATTCAAGAACGAGGTATTTTGTTTTACTCCTTAATCATCTATTCTACTCCCAATTTATCTGAGGAATTATTCACACACCTTATTATCTCAGTATGTGAAGGCATAAACAAATCATTACTATCATGTCTGCTGTATCAACTTTGAGGCTGTAGATTCAGACTCTGTAGATTAAGTATGGTTTACCCGGAAAAAAAGCTGTGCTGCTTATTTTTGTACATTCAGTGTCTGTTAGTTTCAATAGATGATATCAGGATTGGTTATTACTAAATAACATGACCATGGACGTTTCTGAAATGTTGAGATAAGGATTGGTTATACGTATGATTATTCATCGGACTACTGTTCTCATCTTGAGTGTGATTTTCACAATCTTTCGGTCGATATAACCCCCGGCCTTCTTCAGGTGAATCTTTTTTTTAGAAATAAAAAATAGGTTTAGGCCTCCTAAAATCTGTACTGGTATTGTCCGCAAGGACCCGTGGCGCATTGGTAGAGTACTGGGAAAAATTAATTGTAAAAGGGATATTCTGAAGATTGAAGGTTCTATTTTCAGTGGGGCGGCTGCGAAAATACATTTGCGGATTATTTAGGATTTCTACTCAGTCATGGCTGAGGGAACAAGATCACACTACCCACCTGAAGTAAAGAAAGGGTTCCGCTCGAAATTCCGTCCAATTACCGATTTCGACAAAAAAATTCCCGATTCCAACAAGATACGGAGGTTACATCGACCGAAACGTTGTGAAAATCTCACTCAAGAGTAGTCCTATGAATAATAATACGTATGGTCATGGAATTTGAGGCTTACTAAGGCGCATCTTTGCGTGTAGTACTCTCCATTTAAATGTAGATTCTGATTTATTTTATTCGTATGGTATATGTCGCACTTGCTCACATCATTTCTTAGATGTATGTTCGCTTACATTCTTTCGTGACAAAGCTCACAAGAGAAAAGTGTATCTTTACTTGTTCTGCACGGTTTTAAAAATACGAAGGATCAGTGTCTGCATCTGTGTGCAGACGACTAAAATCCCTTATGTGACATGAATCAGTAGCTCGAATATGCAATGAATTTAAAAAATATTCAATTATTTTAGCAACAAAATTCAATTCTATAAACACTATAATAGCGTTACAATAAACGTAGATTTTATTCTGCCTGTTATATAGCATACTCGATTGTGATATCGCAGAGGTTTCGTTTTGCTAGCGATAACTTTATATATATATATATATATATATATATATATATATATATATATATATATATATAGTAATTTATAAAATATATATGGCGATTAAGCTACACTGAATATTCCGCGTTTCATCCAACTATAGGATTCGTCAGGCTTATGCGCGAATTCTGTCGTTGCTTCTTGTTTTTATATATGTTGAGGATTTCTAGTTGGCCAATCCGCTTTCTAGTATCCACCGCGCCCCTTCCTATCAGCCAATGGGCATGCATTTTAACAAACAAAGGATCTGTTTTAGAGCTAGGTTAGTGGTTTTAGGTGGCCGTTCTCCTTTTTTTTCATATATATATTAAGCTTTTATAACTGCTTTGCACAATGTTTCGATTTAGAAGCTTGTGAACATATACTATTGTTACATAAGGGAGGGAGAAGAAACGGATTCGGACTTGGACACTTTACTTGAGCGATACTGGTACCCTGGTGATGACGTGTCCATTTTACTAATGAAGAGAAAAAGTTTACGACGATGAGAGAGATATTACAAGTGTTAAGAGACGAGAGAACGGGACCCAAGATCCCTTAAACCGTTTGTCTGGTGGTTAGGACACTTGTGGATGTATGTGTTTATATATAGAAGTTCATACCTGGTTTTGCTGCTCTGGGAGAGTCTTCATCTGGGTGGAGCTCTCTTGCTGTTTTCGCCGGAATACACAAGATGAAGACAGATGTTGGGTGTTCAACCTTTTATTCTCCCAGGCATGATCTGCAGATGTCGCCATCGATGGTCTCCACTGTGGGTACCTACCACGTCCCACGTCTGGGGCGCGCATCTCCCCCCCCTACTTAGGAGAGAACCATTTTAGACTTCTGCTCGGCTTGGCATTTTCTGAGAGACTCAACGTTTCACCAACCTTGCCACGTAGCATCACATGACATCCGGTTAGATGAAACGTCACTTCCTGCAACGTGGATTTACTACAAAAATATCTCTCTGACCTCCTCCCACCCTCTCCCTCTCTCTCTCGATCTACTATCTAATAGAGACACAGAGAGAGAAAATAGAGAGAGTATGAAAGAGCCAGAGAGAGAGAGAGAGAGGAGAGATGCTCTTTAACACTATATTCTACAAGCATCTCATGCCATCAATCACATGATTAGTCTTAAATAAGTCTATAGAAGAGTTTTCCGGCAGAACACACAAAAAACAAACATTAGAGCAATTCAAGCGTGAGTCAATGGGCCATTTAATCTGGACTATATGTTTAAACTTATAAAATCAGCTTTTAAATAATATTCTAATATCGTCTTTGATATCTATAAAGACAGCACAATTATCTATTGGACAACTTCGAAGATTATGGATGATACTAATTTTTGACTGTTTTTACCTCTTTGGGCTTTCAAACAATAATGTGTGTAAAATGGCCTATTATTTCTAAAATCTCTAAAAACAATATTCTATATTTCATCGCCAAATTAAAGATCCTCATTTCCCCTCATGTAGAACAGCCTACTCTATCCGTCTTTAAGTTTATAGATTATGATAAGCTCCTTAAACGATTTGGACTCAAACATTTAATTTTACGTTTACATCATATCTTTTTAAAAATATCTGGAAAAATATTTCCATCTATTGCTAATGAAAATAATATTTTCTGTACTCACATATGTAACAATAAGTGTGTATCATAAACAATGTACATATATATATATATATATATATAAATATATATATATATATATGGGTGGGTGTGTATGTATATGTATATATATATATTTGTGTGTGTATATAAATATATAAAAAGAGAGATTACAGACAGATTGAGAGATCTGTGTGTAAGAGGAAATACTCAACACACACACAAACATATATATATATATATATATGTATATATACTTTATATTGGGGTATTAAACATTGAGTATTATATCTTTGAGTTAATTCCGCATTACAATCAATTTAAGTATGGATATACGTTTGACGTTGTCGTTAATTTTATTCGACGTTGTCGATACACTATAAGACGGACACAGACATTGAATGCAGAGGCAGTTGCAGAGGAACGACTTAGTAAATATTACGCAGCTTGTTTTAGTTTAAATAAATTGCATTTAGTACGATGCTTTTCAACAACATGTTGGATCTTGTTTTAATTTATTTTTTTAGTTTGCCATATAGTTTACAAGAATCTGTCGTGTCGAAAACGTGTTTTTCCTCTTCATGCATCGACACGTTTACTTTTTACGCCACTATGCGTGTTTCAAATATCTCACGGCAGCTCGTCTACGTCTCCGTGTCTCGTTACGCGGTTTTGTTGTTCATCTTTTTTCCCTGCTGCTATGCCTACAAAACGTCCAACGGAGAACTCGTTTGAGTATGTGCATGTTCAAAGGACAGATTGCATCTTCTTTTTAAGGTACTTTTGCACTGATTCGATCCTAGAAATCCTCTTGTTATATAAGCGGTTGCTCGCTACCTCCGCACAAAGTAATTATAGTTATATTAGATGAAGTGTTTTACCGGCAATATTTTTTTTATAGAAAATGAATATTGTAACATTTGATATACTAATGTGGAAGCTAAATGCTCATCAAGAAAATAAGTTCCCTATTTTCATACTTATATCATCTTGTTACGGTGTGATACAAGTTCAAAGGCGTCTCAATTATTCACCTGTTTAAGCACAAAGTGAGTGGGATAACCGAAGCGAATTTGTTTTCTACGGACCAGATAATTTGAACAGAACCACCTTCGTCATAGGAACGCTTTTAGTGGAAATATGAACGCAAAGCACCAGAAAAATCTACCAAAAAAGGTATATTATTGTGGTTTAAAAACACGAAGCAAAGTAGAGTTCACCGTCTGCAGAGGAATGTGCCGTACGCTTGCAGGATTGTGGTTATACATGCAGTGCCAGAAAGCTTAGGAGCTGCTTAAAATACATACCAAACTCTCATACATCGTCGTCGATGAGAGAACCCATAGAAACCCTGTGTATTGCTTTATTATAGTTCATTATTTTTTTAAATTTTAAAATTGCGATCAGACGCAGAGAAATTCCGTTCACTGGTAGAACATAACAAGCTGGCTTCTTTCACTTATTTTTGTGGCATTTAAGCAAATATTTTGAGAATAATGCTAATTTTTCTATTATCTGGTAATTTGAAGTTTGTATCAATTTACTGCAAATCTACACAAATGCCTAGATAGGATCGATTGAAAGCTAGTGAAAAGGAACATGCTCTTTAAGTCTTGCACGTTTATCTCTCGTAGATCTAGCCAAGGAGATTGGAAGAAGTCGGGGAACAGTGTCTCCATTCAATGAAAATGCAAACATCAAACAAAGGAAGGACAAGAACACAAGGAAGACAGTTTTTTCTCGATGTAAGAAAAATCGCCATCGATTTATCAAGCAGCCGGGCAGCAACAGTGCTGCTTTATTTAACAAGACTCTAATACCTTCTTTGTCCAGAAAGACACGCTGAAATGATTAAAACGAAATTGCGTGACGCATTAAGCCCATTGCAAAACCCGTTTTAAACTAAACATTTGGCTTAGGCTAAGAAATACATAAAATCAGCTTTGAAAATGTTCTTTTTACCGATGAGGGCAGAACAGCCCTTGATGGACCAGATGGGTGGGTCAAATTTTGGAGTGCTCTTTAAATCCCTACGCTTCATCGATTCCGTCGTCAATAAGGAGGTGTAGATGTCATGTTTCGAGCATGAATAATCTGATATCAACTAATTGGACCATTTTTAGTACCAGAAGGTGTGAGCATTTTACACCATGGCTTGATTACCTTTAATTGGCGCTCACCGTGAATTGATTTTTCTGCACAGCAATGTAATCTCTACTCAGCCAAAGGTACGACATCCTACCGTAAGCCATTACGCATTAGTGGGGTAAGTTTGATGACATGGCCACCTTGATCTCCAGATGCAAACAAAATTGAGCAGCTCTGGTCAAAAATAAAAATTAAAGTTTATGAAGATGGTGTTCAATTTTCATCGAAAGATGAAATTTGGAGGAAGATTTATTAACTATGCTAAGGACACACATCATCTCCAATCCGCCGATTGAAATCATCAGTTGAATATATATATATATATATATATATATATATATATATATATATATATATATATATGCATGTATTTTTTGTAAATATAATTATACACTAATAGATGTTTCGTTGTGCCCGACTCATCAAAGTGGCTGAATGTAGGGAGATTCCAAATCGGGACTCCATGGACAGAAGAGTTTACCTCAACCATTAGGCTATCCCCGACGACTGCTGTAATATATCACGTTTTTGTAGATGTTATTTGGTTTGTTTTTTCCATACGGGACTTTAAATGAATTATGAGAAAATACATTTTTACGTAAATACTAGCCTTTCCGTCCGGCTTTGCTCGGGCCCTATGACCTCTTTATAAAATATTGTGCATATATATATATATATATATATATATATATATATATATATATATATATATATATATATATATATATATATATATATTAAAACTCATATAAAGGTAAACTATATCTAACATTTCAAATTTTTAGACCCTAAATTGGCGGAAGATTTTGGTAAAGTCAGCAAAGGTCAGCTCTGTCAACTTTGACCTCTTGGCAGACAGATTTTCGCCTGACAAATGATTACAAAGCTTGTTGTATATCTGAACACCCTTTATGTAAAACTTCAAATGGTTAGAGTCAAATTTTCCTGAATAGTTTCTAGAGACCACAAAGGTCTACTCTTTTGAATTTTGGCGCTAAGGTAGCCAAATTCTAGGCCCCAAATATTAAAACTTACATGATAGTCTTCATGTAAAATTTCAAATGTTTAGAGAAAAAAATTGGGTGCGATATCTATTTTTTTAAAAGTTTACCCACAATTTTTGACAACTAAACATTTGGTGTTTTGGGCTCAAAGTGATTTAAAATGTTTGATCCATGTCCAAGAGACCTGCATATAAATTTCAAGTTTTTAGACACAAAACTTGACGATGATTTTTGTAGAGATTTCAAAGAACAAATTATTAAACTTTGATCCCTTGAAAGCAAAATTTCTGGGGGGGGCGGCTGAGTAGAATACGCCTAAGCTCGAGTCCGTAGACTGAACATTTATATAGTAATTTAGAAGGAAATGTACACATACAGACAATGTAACAGGTTTGTTGATATTTTATAAATAATAGTAAATATTATTTTATCTTTTGTAAATATTACAGTAAATAATTATATATACACACACATATATATATATATATATATATAGAGAGAGAGAGAGAGAGAGAGAGAGAGCGAGAGAGAGAGATGAATACAAAGGTTTTGATATAATAAGATATGTGCAGAATTTCCGCGCATGATTATTTCTGACATTGCAATTATTATTTTGCTGATAATACCTCACAATTGCATGTCTGAAATGAAATTTCTGCTTAAGTCTTTTTTCTTGCCTTCTTGCATCTTTCACTTTCCCATGAACATTGATTCACTATTCCTTGTGGCATATTTATTTTAAATAATCCTTTCGGAACTATATTTTTCTACATCCTCATTTGACCCTCGGGCAAAATCTTCTACATGTAAAATTATTTGTGGAAATATATAATCCTGATTTGTTGCTACTGAAAAGAAATATACAGTTCCACTAACAAATAAATATACATCTATATTTTCACACATGAACTGATACACGTTGCATACAATGTAATTAATAAGGGGCTCTTCCGCTGTTTCGCAGCTCATCCGTGCGGCTAGGTAGGCAACTGCCTCGAGCAAGGACACAAACCTGACGGTCTGACGACAGTCAAGTCTCTTCTCACCATTGTGCTATACCGCTGCTCTTGTGTGGGTAATATATATATATATATATATATATATATATATATATATATATATACATATATACATACATATATATATGTATACATGTATATATATATATATATATATATATATATATATAGAGAGAGAGAGAGAGGGAGACTTTATATATATATATATATATGTATATTTTTTTATATATGTATATATATGCATATATATATGTATATTTATATGTATATATGTATATATATATATATATACACGTAAGTGTGTGTATGTTGTGTATATATGAGTGTGTGCATGTTGTGTATATATGAATATGTGTTCCTGCTTGGTTTTAAAGTGTTTTGGCATACAAATTTACAAATTAATGCATATGTGTATATTTACGTGCATATATGAGAGAAAACCTAATCACTGGGCTATACTTTCAGAGACAAATTAATCCATACATCGACACACCCATATACAGACATACATATACACACTTATGTATATATATATATATATATATATGCATATATATATATATTTAAATATATATATATATATATATATATATGGTAAAATGTTTGTTTAATTGTTTGATTTTTCCACGTTTATTTGATTATTTGTACATCATGTAATGTGTGATATATGACGTCGTAACATGTGATATAATGAATCCGTAGTCTGTTTATTTGTTTGACGTTCACACACATAGGTAATTTATGACGTCATTTATCACCTCAGATATAGTGTTGTCTAGCTGAAGAGTATAATAGATGCAAACGAGGTTATTTGGCAAAATTGGAAATGTTTATATTCGGGGAAACACTGACTAGATTAAATATAGGTATATATGTATATATGTATGCATATATATATATATATATATATATATATATATATGTAAATATATGTATATATGATATGTATATATATAGGTATATATATATATGTTTGTATATATACGTATATATGTATTTATATATGTATATATGCATATATATATATGTATATGTATATATAAGTATATATATAAATATGTATTTATATACAAATATATATATATATATATAAGAAGATACATATATATATATAAATACACACACATAGATACATATATATATAGAGAGAGAGAGAGAGAAAGAGAGAGAGAGAGAGAGAGGAGAAATAGAGAAATAATAATAGACCAACCCGTATTCTGTGTTCATCAACATTTCGTCTTTATTTCGAGACTTCCACTGGATGAATGAGATTAAGAAACAAAAAATACCAGTACAAAATATTTGAAAATGTTTCACGTGCACAGTGCGATGACGTTGTATTCAAGAAAAACAGAAAAAAGACGTTGGAAATTCAAAAGGAATGTGGGGGGGCTGCCGCTGTTTAAGAGAGGGAAATTTTAGTGACGTCATATAGTCGTCAATGTAATTTTAAAAAAATATGAACGCAGTTAATATTCTTACTGGTAAAAAAGATATATCTGTTGAAATTCAAATATAGGTTTGTAAGTGAAATGAAATGAGTGTTTTTTGTTATGTAATTTATTGATTGCGATTATATGTATTAATTATTACAGGGGGTGTTTGAATGGTGTGAGAAGGTTAACCTGTGTCTACAGTAAAATAATGTTCTTTTAATAAGAGTTACTTATTGATGGCGCTATATTATAGAAACCTGTACGTTGTTTAATTCTGTTTGAATTTTCGCGTGCCATATCCAATGTTTTACTTTGAAATTGCACGTGCCATATCCAACGTTTTGAATCCACTACTAGGCACATTTTCACCACAAACAAGGATTATTGCTACTTTGGTGTATGGGGCTACTATCAGGGGACACAACTACTGGGTACTATGTTGGGATTTGGGCAGCAAGATGTCGGCCCACGTTACACTTGAACTTCTGCATGTCAGTACAGTTGGAGAAGCAGTGGCTTGGAATGGAATTCCAGCGTTTAGCGGTTCTGGGGAATAAACTACTGGACTAGAAAAATCTTTTACATCTAGGGATCTCTACTGTGTGGGGGTAGGATTTAACTGCCTGCCGGGTTTGTCGAGTGTGTCTACGTCGTGCGGGCACAAGTGTCTGAAGTTCGGCAGAGCATTCACCACAAAAAATACCTGTAGAACATACAGAGGGATGCAACATTAAGCTTAAATAACAGTTCAGGGCCTATTAGATTTCCAACTCTCTTTTGAACCTTATCTAGGAGCGAGAGACTAGTAGCAGATTCATCAGCCCATATGTGACAGCAATACTCCATACATGGGCGAATAGTGGCCTTATAAAGGCACAGGATACTTTCGGGCGTTAGTAGTTTTCTAGCACGACAGAGAGAGCCCGCCTTCTTTGCAGCAGCCCTGGCTACGCTTTCAATGTAATTGTTCCAACTCATGTTTCCTGTGAACGTTAGGCCAAGCAGTTTGAAAGATGTTCTCTCAGATAAAGAGTCACTGGCAACTGCTATTGGTGGCAGGGAAGGTTTCTTGTAATTATTGAAGGAAACCAGTTTAGTCTTGGCAGCATTGAATGCGACCATCCATTTTTGTCCCCATTCCACTACAGATTGGAGGTCATCTTCTAGTGTTTTGCCATTTCTTTAGATCTATGTTCATTTGTTTTCCTGTCATGCCTGTAATAGAGTGTGGTGTCATCAGCATATATATCCATCTCAGAGGCAATTTTGTCGGGGAGGTCAGTAATGAATATTAGGAACAATAGAGGTCCAAGGATAGACCCCTGAGGCACTCCCGCATTTAAATCATATTGTTTAGATGTACCACCGTCGAGGACAACCTGGATTTTTCTCTTATCTATGAAGGATATAATTATGCTAAGTATTTTACCAGTGATATCGTATGATCTAATTTTCCTGTAGAGGCCATCATGCTACACCCTGTCAAAAGCCTTAGATATATCTAGAGCTACCGCTCTGCCCTCCCCCGCTTTGTCCAGTGAATGGTATATACCTTCAGAGATTACAGTGAGGATGTCTGATGTGGAACGGGCTTGGTTAAATCCATATTATTTGTCAGTCAGAAGATTAGCATATGTAATGTGATGGACTAGAACATGGTTAATTAAGGTATCAAATATTTTGCGAACAGTAGGAGGAGGCTAATGGGGTGATAATTAGAGGGGTCAGTTCTTTCACCAGAATTCTTCAATACTGGTACCACAGAAGCAGTTTTCCAACAGTCCGGAAAGCAAGATTCATTAAGGCATTTGTTGTAGAGTTTGGAGAGAACTGGAGCTACTTCATCTGAGCAATTTTTAATAGCACAGCTGGAATGAGATCGGGTCCACATGCATTGGAAGTGTCAAGGTTTTTTATGATAGCATGCACCTGGACAGGGGTGATTTTTAAATTGTCCAGCGTGGCGTCTGTCCGCAAAGAAAAGTCAGGCATGGGATTGTTGGAAGAGTCCAGTGTTTGAGGCAAACTGACTGGCAAGCATATTAGCCTTGTCGGTTGCTGAGTAAAAGAACCTCATGATTGTTGGTTAGTGGGGGAATTGTTGATTGCCCATTATTTACTACACTGTTGTAGAAGTTCCAGAAGTCACGCGTTCCTAATTTTTTGCTTCGATGCGTTTTTAGTGGGTGCAGTAAATTCTGTCTTAGCTATCTCTATTTCTTTCTTAACATTACTTCTAGCTTCTATATACTTCTGTCTGTTTCAACTGGACTTATGTCGGTTAAATCTGTGGTATGCATGCGGCCTTAGAGCAATGAAGTTGCGCGAGTAGAGGTAAACCATTGGAGAGAGTGGGGCCTGCTATAAAATTTCCGCATGGTAACATGTGCTTCAATTGCAGTTTTAAACTATTTAGTGGTCTTATTTGCGCATTGTTCAGCAGGAAGAGAAAAATATTTCCCCCTGGGGCATCTCTGATAAGATCTCTGATGGCTTCCCAGTCAACCTTTTTATAATATCTCATTGTTTTGAGCACTGGCTCTTCAGTCTTGGGTTAAGAGTTTAGGACGATTTCGACCATTATCACTGCATGATCAGCGTTCCTGAGTGGGCTGTCAGCATTTCTTATACAATCCTCTAGAACTGTGGTCAGAAACAAATCTAAAAGTGATGCGTGTTGTTCTTGCAAGTGAGAGAAACGAGTTGGAAACGTAATCATTTGTGATAGGGACTGAGATATAGCGAGGCTATATGTTGTGCTGCCCGCTGCATCAGTGTAAGTAGAGAATCTAAGCCAGTTTCTGTGGTGGACATTAATATCTCCAAATACATGTACTTGTGCGTTAGTGTCGAGGGGAAGTGCTGTGTCTATGCTGTCAGATATTTGTTAATTATGGTGCAGTCCTGGGTCGAGGGAGGGCGGTATAGAAAATAAAAGTAGCTAATGTTATGTTGTATGTTTAGTCTAAAGCACATAAAGGCTTGATCGTCCGATTCTAGGTTTGTTTCTCTAGTAAGGGGAGGGTGTTACGAATGTAGACTCCAAGTCCGTGCATATCTGTCAGAGTCCTGACGGCAGCGTGGGAGATAGCCAGGCATGGTAAAGTAGTTAGAGGGGATTGAGGAGTGTAGGTTAGTCTCACTTAGTGCTAAGATATCCGTGGTGTTTGTTAGGAGAAATGCTTCGACATCATTTAAATTAGTTCTAAGACAACGGATGTTCGTAAATGCAAGCCTCAAGGGAGAAGGCAGGTTGGTTTTTTTTTAGTTTGGGTCTGGTTTTAGCATAATTATCTTATTGTACTGTCATTTTCTTAGAGTTTCAGTGTAGGTAAGGGTTGCTGATCAAGTGGTTATGAAGAATACCAGACATGCAACGCAAGCAGACAATCAGCTGTCCAGCCATCTACGAGGATTGTGGCCTCGGGATAGCCCATCGGGGATGAGTACAGGGACCCTTTCCATGTGCAACATGGCACTACAAACAACCTGATATTATACAAATGTTGATGGAGTAGGCGCTCTGATCGCTACCAAATAGTTAGGGCAGCTGTACTACCAGTCGGGAACAGCAGCCAGGAACTGTCTATCCGGTACCCTCAACCCATCAGACGATGGTCAACCCAATCTACTTGTACTGGCATTATGGTATTCAAGCCCTCCCAATTGCTCAGTTTAGGAGAAAGGATGTGTCGGGAGTGGAGAAAACGGCGTTTAATGTCCCTAGTCAGGAAATGTTTGACTACTGAAGATCTGCGACTCCCTGTGATTCGACTTCTATGCCATTCTAATAGGCAAAGAAGGAGTATGGAAGCCGGGCGATAGACAGTGTCTATATACACAATTGGGCAGTTTAGGTTTGCAGACCGGTAATTTGTTTTAGTCACCAGCCATAGGAAGGTTGTCATCCAGGAATGGAGAGGCCTTCCTCCCCTTAGGTTTAGCTTCAGAGTTTTCCTTCACCTAGACGGATGACTTGGGAAGATCTACGGGTCCATCAGCACCGATGTTTTTTTCCCCCGCGCCTAGGTCTTAATCAAGGTATTTCTTGGCCCCCGAGTTGGTGGCTAATGTTTACGAGGTTGTTTTAAAGGGTTATATATCAACTGAAAAGTTCTACTCCTACAAAGTGATTACAGGGCATTGCTATTTAAATTATTTTTTTAAAATAAATTTAACTACTTTTGCTTGTCTAAATCAAAGATTTGATTATGTTGCAATGAATGAGAGAATAATGCCCATAGAGAATTGCTTTTTCTATCTCTTTTATTTTAACTGAACCCTTTTTCCAATTTCGCTGGGTTTCACTGACGTATTCATGATGGCAATTTTGGCAAGTAATAGTGTATAAATCTCCATTAAAAACTGGTGTGTTATGGAGATGTTTCGTAGTTTTTAATATATGTCTTATGGTTAGTGATGTGGTTTGTACGATAGGAATTTCTCGTTTGTTTAGTGTCTTACAGATTATTGTATTATTGGTCCGTGTAGGTAAAAGAAAATGTATGTTTATGAGAGAAAGGTCTGGTGTATATGATTTTTTATTATTATTTATTCTGGTAACTATTTGTGTGGCTTTTTCCTTAGCATTCAATATGAAATATGTCGGATATTGCAAGGTTTTCAAAATGTTTGTGAGGTATTTTAATTCCTCGTCCAGGTATGCAGGACTGCAAATTCTGAAAGCGCGTAAGAAGAAACCAATTATCATCCCTGTTTTTATTTTATTATTATGGTGTGAATAGAAATGTATGTAATCATTTTTGTGTATAGTTTTGCGGTGAACTTTGAAGGATAGTTTATAATTGGATGTTTAATAAGTATGTCTAGAAAAGGTAATGAGTTATTATTTTATGTTTCATAGGAAAACTTTAGGAAGGTTCGGCTGAGTTTAATTAGTCTCTAATGATGTGCGTGTTTTCAGGATGAAAAAAATAAAATGTCGTCAATGTATATAAAATACTCTGTGTTTGGAGGTAATCTGAATTTGAAAGGACCAGATTCTAGGAATTCTACGAAAAGGCAAGATAATACTCATCTAAGAGGGTTACCCATAGGAAGACCAACATTTTTTTTATAGAAATTGTTATTGAAGTGAATAGAAGTCATGTTAGTCATAAGTCTAATGGTTTTTATAAGAGTGTCGGGAGGAAAAGGTAAGCTAATGTTAAATTTTTTAAAGTGTTTAAGGAGTAAATACAAGCATTTTTAATGGGGATATTAGTATGTAATGATGTTATATCTAAACTGTGTATAGGTTTATTTTTTACATTAATGTTTTTTTATTTTGTTGAATAAATCTTTAGAGTTCTTTATGTGGGAGGTGCTGATAGTGCCCTATAGTGGAATCAAAACGTTAGATATGGCACGTACAATTTCAAAGTCAAAACGTTGGATATGGCACGCGCAAATTCAAGCACAATTAAACAACGCGCAGGTTTCTTTAAAATAGCGCCCTTAATAAGTAAACATTTATTAATAAGTAAAATTTTATTATTTAACTGTAGACACAGGTTAACCCTCTCACACTATTCAACCCCCCCCTGTAATAATTAATACATATAATCTCAATCAATAATTACATAACAAAAAACACTCATTTCATTTCTGTTACAAACCTATATTTGAATTTCAACAGATATATATTTTTCCAGTAAGAATATTAACTACGTTCATATTTTTAAAAATTACATTAACGACTTTATGACGTCACTTAAATTTCCCTCTCTTAAACAGCGCCCCCCATTCCTTTTGAATTTCCAACGTCTTTTTCCGTTTTTATTGAAATAGAACTGCATCACACTGTGCACGTGAAACATTTTTAAATATTTTGTACTGGTATTTTTTTTGTTTCTTAATCTCATTCATCCAGAGGAAGTCTCGAAATAAAGACGAAACCTTGATGAACACATAATGCGGTTTGTTCCTTTTTATTTCTCTATTTTGTCGGAATACTATTTCCATTATTTTCATCATATATATATATATATATATATATATATATATATATATATATATGCACTTGCGTGTGTCTGTTTTTATGCTTTGCAAATATGGTGTTCGGTCACGTGTGATAACAGTGACTGGCCACAAAAGCACCAAAATTACTGACGAGGGAATTTTTATACTGTATCAACTTTTATCCAAAAACAGTGTCTCACTAAACTGTTTATGTCCTTAGAATAAGAAAGTTTAGTTTATACAGGGATTTGTTATCTACATAGTTATACGGTTTTCAGCGCCAGTCATTATCTGATGAACTCTTACAAAAATTCAAACGTCAGGATAAGGCATTACTATCAGAAGCATATGTACAAAACAGTACAAAACGCAATTGACAAAACATTTCGACAATACTTCTTTAACATAAGACCGAATTTGAAAACCATTTTCCGACAGAAATAGCAAAGTCGCCAAATATGCATAGGCGGAACAAAGAAAGTCCGCACTTTTAATTTTCTTCCAAAATTTTTAAGTACAATTGGAAAGTACAGGTTCTGCCGGTGATAAGCCGCCTGATATTCTACTGTAATATCCCTCTATGTTGACGGCACATATACAATGAAAATTAATGGTCTGTGTAAATATCTTCATAGAATCATCTTTGAAAAGATGGATATTAAATTTAGATTCAAGTTCAGGGGACGATATAACAGAATAGATAGATGGTAAGAGGGCACGACCTATAAACTTTTTACCAGTATTTTCGTAGAAAGCAGATATGATTATTATGGAATGTGTACTTATTATAATTATGGGAAATAAACAGCTTGGTGGAAGTTATTGTATAAACATCTGTTGGATTTAATTGAGATAAGCAGGAAAAGATTACAAGATTTAGTATTAAGCATAACACGGAAATATGCCTTTTCAGATAAGTGCAGCGGATATATAAAGAATTACACATAAATAGGAAGTTAGACGCATAAACATTTCTAGTTAAGAATTTATGAACAAACGTGTAGAATATATAGCATGAGGTAAGACGCCTCATCCCAATGTTGAGCAAAATATATAATAAAGAAATTCTTTCATGCAAATATATAATGTTATTAAGAAAAATGTTATTCATATTCTATAGGTAGGCATGGATTTAAATTAATATTTTCAGTTATTATCTCTGGTTTAAGCGTTTAGCAATTAATACAAATTTTATTCAATTAAAAGGGCAATGATATACATGGAAAGCTTTGTTTAAGAGATTAAGATAATAACAGACTTCATAAATATGCCAATACCCCAATCAAAGCCGATTTTGTGACTGAAATAGTTCATCAATATCATGGTATTCCAGATACCTCACGCACCGCCGACTCGACGAATCATTCCATCAAAGCAACATAAGATTTGTACATAAATAGATTTGCTTAAAACCTTGCAATAGGGTTTTGTAGAAAACGATTATTGTAAACGCTGTTTTTCAAGTAAAGTCCTTCCACCTTTTTTATATAACCTTATGAAGATGAGAATACAGTTTATGTATCCTATAAGTGTATGCATTGTATTACATTTTTCATTCATACCAATAGTCATACTATCAAATTTACAATAATAATCTAAAATACAGGCAAAGTGTTTTATAAGGGCTATTGAAGAATAAGATTAAAGATTTTCCGTATATATATATATATATATATATATATATATATATATATATATATATATATATATATATATATATTGTTCTCCCTGGATCGCCACCTTGTCGTAGTGGAGAAGCTTGTGTGTTCTGCTGAACCTGAGAGTGATGCCGTCCGGAGCCTAGGCTCCTGGTAGGGCCACCCATGGCGCTAAGGTTTAAGGGGAGGTTCCAGACAAAGAGTGATCCAAAAAGACCTCAATGGCTGATTCGGCGGATGATGAAAATAATGACACAACGTCACTGAAGGCGGATGAAGGCTGCAACAGAGGTCTCCAATCGTCGTGTTTCTCCATTCCATTGGAATCAGACCCTCCTCTGCCAAGGGGGCGTGTGCTGGCTTCAGGCGCATCAGTCTCCTCACGTTAAAAAAATATCACGCGCAGGCGTCCTCCCGAAAGGAAACACATCCTACTCAACGTCATGGATGGAAAAGTCTTGTGACAGTTTTAGTCCATAAGCTCCCGAACCGAGGCAGAGTGAGCTCTCCCTTAATTCCCGGATAGAAAACGTCCTGTGGCGACCAGGAAGTGGTGACGGTAGCAGGGCAGTGTAGTCTGGCAGCTCCTAGCTACAACCTATCACATAGGCGGTGGGTGCCAGATTCAGTCGCTAACCTCGCGGATCGAGGCAGAAAGTGTTTTTCGACAGCTGCATTCATGGCTGAGCAGCCCTGTTTAGGATCCACTCTGCTCACCCCAGTAGGGGAGGGGGGTAGAAAAGGTACCCCTAAAAATAGCCTGCCACAAAAAAAAAACTCTGTCTGGACTACCGCATCCAGAGGGATCACCACCACGCGGTCGGAAAAAGAAAGAAAACTTACGCCTATATTTTGGAACCTGAAATGTGAGGACCCTCATTGACAACAAAACAAGTGATCGACCCGAAAGAAGAACTGGCATTATCTCAGGAGAGCTAAGGAGGTTCCAGATTGACATAGCTGCGCTCTCTGAAACCTGACTGGCTGACGACGGGCAGCTGAGGGAGGAAAAAGGCGGGTACACCTTCTTTTGGAAAGGAAGGCCTGCAGAAGAGCAACGTATCCATGGCGTGGGCATTGCTATAAAGAACAGCATCATCCGCCACCTCAATGAGCCCCATGTGGGCATCAACGAACGACTAATGACCATGAGCCTGATGCTTGCGAGCAGCCAAATGACCACTGTGATTAGTGTGTATGCTCCAACGATTGATGCACATGATGAAATAAAGGATACCTTTTGTGGTGACCTTTACATCATTCTATCCTGGGCCCCCAAGGGGGACAAGATAATCCGAATTGGAGACTTCAATGCCAAAGTGGGACGAGACCATCAGCACTGGAGAGGAACGCTTGGAAGAGAAGGAGTTGGGAACACTAACTCAAATGGTACACTCCTACTGACAAAGTGCTCAGAACATAACCTGATCATCACGAACACAATTTTCCGACAAAAAACGCATTCAAAACATAATGGATGCACCCTCGAAGTAAAATCAGGCACCTCATTGACTATGTCATTGTCCGTGCCAAAGACCGCTGTGATGTGCTGAACACCAGGGCAACGACCAGTACAGACAATTGTTGAACCGACCACCGTCTTATTCGCTTCATCATGTCTATCCATTTAATGCGGAAGCAAAGGATGCAAAAAAGACAGAGCCGACCAAAACTCAACATCGAGCAGCTGGGCGATATCACCTACCAACAACACCTCCAGGCGGCTCCTAGCGCGGACCTGCCCAAGCAGTATCCGCATGATGCTGAAGATCATTGGGACAAGCTGTCCTCTGCCATCATGGAATCCAGTATAAGCATCCTAGGACAGAAAAAGCGGAAACATCAGGATTGAAAACGATACCGAAATCCAACAGCTTATAGACATCAAGAAGCAAATTTTTATCACTTGGCAGAATAACATCAATTGCAAGGTTAAAAGAGCTGCCCATGCCAAGGCTAAAGCGGCTGTCCAATCGACAGTCAGGAAGCTGAAGAACCTCTGGTGGATGAAGAAGGCTCAGGAGATCCAGCAGTTTGCTGACTCTGGGAACACCAGAGGATTCTTTGAAGCCACAAAAGTGGTATACACCCCCAGCTACCGTTCTCTGGCCCCTCTTCGGTCGAAGGATAGGCTCACGCTGCAGAAAGGAAAGATACAAATAACAAATAGATGGAAAGAGCACTACGAGGATCTTCTGAACAGGGACACTACTCCAGAGATGGAGGCCCTTGAAAAACTCCCTCAACAGCCCATAATTGAGAGCATGGGAGAACCACCCAGGCTGGAAGAGGTGCGAGATGCAATTAGGAAGATGAAAAACAAGGCGGCTGGTTCTGACGGCATCCCAGCAGAAGTCCTGGAGGCGGACCTGATCTTCTCAGACACATCCATGTCCTGCTTCTCAAAATATGGGAACAAGAGAAAATCCCTGCACAACTTAGAGATGCCCTAGTTGTCTCCATCTTTAAGAAGGGAGATTAGGCAAACTATGGGAACTACCGGGGCATTTCTCTCCTAGCTCAGGTTTTGACCAATAGGCTACACCCCTTGCAGAAAGCATCCTTCCCGAGTCCCAAAGCGGCTTTCGCCAAATAGAGGAACGATGGACATGATCTGCACTGCTCGTCAACTCACAGAAAAGTGCAGGGAGCAAAATTTACCATTGTACATGGCTTTTATAGACCTTACTATATCCTTTGACTCGGTGAACCGTCAAGCCCTTTGGCTGGTTCTTGCAAGGTTTGGATGCCCAGAGAGGTACATTCGGGTAATGAGACTGCTACATGACAATATGTCAGCTAAAGTCCTCAGTAGTAGTGCAGATGAAACAGAGCCCTTAAGGGTTGACACGGGAGTGAAACCTGGATGTGTCATTGCCCCAACCCTGTTCTCCATTTTTAGACATGGGAGGACGTGGCTGGGAGCAGGTTGGCATAGAAGAGCGCTGTCCACGAAGGTGCTGCGCTTTATAGCAGTGACCTTAATAAAGCTGCTGAGGATAAACGCAAGCACAGAAAGGACAGATTATCAACCAGGGACACCAACCCCACCCCACCACCACTACCTTTATCTGCCCAAATTGCACAAGAAAAATTGGGTTTAGGATTGGGCTCTATGCTCACCTGAGGACCCACAGAAGCCACAACGGAGGACAGTCTTACTCGGACACGAGTGACCGCCGATGATATATATATATATATATGTATGTATGTATATATATATATATATATATATATATATATATATATATATATATATATATATATATAACTACTTCATTTACTCACATAAATTTAATATACAAAAGTATAGATTCATGCGTAAACTTTAAGTATTTACTTCAAAAGTGCTCAATACGTAGGGAGAGCTAGTTTTATAAAATATATATAGAGAATAAGCTACACTGAATATTCTACGTTCCATCCACTGTAGGATTCGTCAGGCTTATGCCCGAATTTTGTGGTTGCTTCTTGTTTTTATATATGTTGAGGATTTCTAGTTAGCCAATCAGCTTCTAGTATCCACCGCGCCCCCTCCTATCAGCCAATGGGCATGCATTTTATTGAACAAAAGATCTGTTTTATAACTAGGTTAGTGGTTTAAGGTAGATCTTTTCCCTCCTTTTTTATATATATATATATATGAATATACCTATGTGTACACACACACATGCACACACATATACATATATATATACATATATGTGTGATCGTTTATGTATATTCATGTTTATTAAATTAATTAATTTTTTTTTATTACATTTTTACCCAAACAAGGAACATTACCACTTTAATGTAGGGGGATACTTGTTTGTTTTCTATTGTTATTGTTAGTTTTAAAGCTATTTTGTATCGCTATCCTAGAGTGAGTTTTATTTTTTATAATATATATATATATATATATATATATATATATATATATACATATTTACGCACTGATGAGTTGTGATATAGCGAAAAAGTACTACATGAAGATGATTATAATGCCCCTTATGTTTAGTTGCGCATATTTGCAAGTGATACATGATATACCATTAGTGTATTTACGAGGCTTTTTATGTAAACAAATCGAGTTAAAGTATTCGGATGATGTCAAAACATTAGTTAATTCACTATCTGCATAGCACTGCCGATGTAGCGCAATGCTTCAAAGCCTTGACTGTCTCACGGGCGGTGGGGTTTCGATTCCGGCTTGCGGTAGTTGACTGTCTAGACCCTCTGATTAGCTGTGATACAGCAAAACAGTCCTGTATGTTGATGACTATATATATATATATATATATATATATATATATATATATATATACACTTATACATATATATTACATTATATATCCATATATATATATGTATTACATTATATATATATATATATATATATATATATATATATATATATATATATATTACAGTTTATATACATATATGCATATATATATATATATATATATTACGTATCAACATTTTTTACGATTATAACAAAATTAACAATATCATTTTAAATATCTCAAATACATCTACAATTCATTAAGATATATACCTGCTTTTACTGACGATATGCAGCTTGATACAGATTATGGTTAATGGTTCAAAAAAACATGTTCAAGAACACACCTATATTATTTTGAAGCAAAAAAATGTGTTGCTTTGTTCAATAGCTGATGTATTCTCGAACGTCAAAGTTGAATTATTTGCTAAAAATCGAGATGTTACCATGAGACTAAGCATTAACTTGCTATCGATGCATGGCATTGAAGAATGCGGCATAGACACTAAAGTAAATACGATCATATTTTTTTGCAAAAGGCAGCATGCGTGTATTTTCCTAACTACACCAAACGTAATAATCTATGAGTTTTTAATTTAGCAACTTTTAAAGAACAAATTTTAGAAAACATAAACGTTTTAGGAGATATTTCTGTTATTTTTCTTATGTGAGAAACGATGATGTGCTTTCAAATGCCGCTCCAACACAATTAAAAATTAGTTCAATCATAACATGGGAATTTAATACCTTTTCAAGAATTGACTTTAGCTGGCAGTGAACAGAAAATAATATATTTTTGAAATGGTAAACGTGTACTTGTTTTTTCATAGCACGATAGCAATTTTTTTTAGCCTTTTTCTATTCATTGTTGATAACGGGCGAAAATACCCGCGTATTTATTTCTCCACAGACTCCATTTGGATTCATTTTATTTCCGCCAATCTTACTAGCATTATTAAGCCACTACGTCTGTAACGGTGTTACTCTACCGGAAATCACCGTAATGTTCGAGTACTATGATGGTATTATTATGGCAGATTTTTATGATGGTACACTATTATTATTAGATAGAATATGTAAATGATGTGAAAAGTAATGTTCAGTTAAAATATTAAAACTTAATAATTATCAGGAAGGAGAAATTGCTGTAAACCTAACAGCCAAAATTTAAACAAACATTGATATAAGCCAAAATACGTAAGAAACAACCCATCAAAGATCTTTAGGCTATGTGTAGTGATGACGTCACAATAACAGATATTTATAACTGGACTAATGTAGGAGATAAGTTTCGATACGAAACGTATGAAGACAGATGGATTTTTTATGACTGGATGAAAATGGTAGTCACAAAGGGAACGATTTAAAAAATATAATATGATACAAAGCGTGCCAACTCTCGTAAAGAACCCAGCAAAGAATGTATACTAATACGTGAAAATGTTATTTATGTTTGAGCGTTTCTCCTTCGAAGTGAAGCACCCTCAATTTCTAGACTCATGGAAGAGACGCAGGGATAGAAAATATCATGTATGTCTTAGCTGATGTTCTAACCGACAACGATTTCTATAAACTGTCAATTTATGCATGCACACATACACACTCAATAGAGAATACACTAGACGAATCACACTCAGAAGCGAACACTAGCAAGAGACTTATAATAGAAACAACCACCTGTTAAATAGATACCCGTATATATATATATATATATATATATATATATATATATATATATATATATATTTAAAAGAGTGTAGCAAACAACAACTGTTGTTTATTTTAGCCTTTTATCATATATTTAAAAAAAAATATATTTTTATAATGCGTTTCAAGCTTAGGTTCGCTCTCTTCAGATATTTTCGTAAAAAGTTTTGTTTTTTTTAAATGGGAGTTTGAAATGTTATTTTTACATCTGCTGATACTAAATGTGACGTGGTCTCAGACATTCTGTCCCCAACAGTAAGCGTTGGTAGTGGCCGGTCAGAGGTAAGTTCAAAGAGGGGACTTTTGGTTCATTTGGTGAAGGTTTTTATGTTTTTCATGACTTTCTTTCCCCATGTATAGCACACACTCAAACACAATCGCACAGCCATACATATACATACATGTACGTATACACATGCAAACACATACGCACACAGGCATAAATACATATATACACGCACATACAGAGAAATATATGTAGGACCATACATATATATATACCCACCTACACACTTACATGCGTACTCACACACATCCACCCACGAACATATCACACATATAGGTTAAATTCCCCCCAATCAAAACACGCATGCATACATGTAGTTAATCATTCAAATATAAGTACACGCGCACACACACACACGTAAGATGGAGAATAGGTAGGATATATACACACACTCGCACATACGCACATACGCACACACATACATATACATGCACACACGCATATATATATATACATACATGTATGCACATACACACTCACATACATCCGCATACTATGCATGAACACACATATACATACACACATGCATAAATAGAGAGACATATGCAGGAGCTCACACATACGCACCTCCCCCATCAACGGGAACTATTAGAATATCCCATGCAACTCCAATCCCAACAAACAAACCTACCCTACAACTAAACCCGACAACACAACCCTATACAACAATACATATATTCTCTAATCTCAAACACAAATTCCAACTGATACACAACTATCCAACACAAACAACATATAATGACAATCCATTCAATCATTTATCACTCAACCCTCACAATACTCCACACAACACTTATTTTACAAGGAGACATCGCATCACCCTAAAACGAACAACTCATCAAAACAAGGAAACAAACAACCCCCACCATTTTTTTAGGAAATCCCCACGGAACTACAATTCCAGGTTAGAAAAAAGTAGACCCAAAATGATCAATTTATCCACATACACCTTATCAAAGAACGAAACAGAAATACTGAAGCTGGCCCTCAAATTTTGTCCCACCCCTAAAAGCAATATAGCGGAACTGAAAAGGACCTTGAAGAATTCGAACGGAAATTTAGACTGATAGAAACACTAGATAGCAAAGGGGACAAAGATGATTCTTTAGTAAAAAACAAATCAACATATTTCCCTAACAAACAGAACAACACAAAAGAACTGAACACCTACTTCGAAAATCTCTGGAACCTGAACTTCAAAAAAAAAAACAACACAAAACCACAAGCAACCTCACACATAAGCAAAAACAAGCACTCGAAAAGTTCCGTAATAATAATGACATAATAATAAAAGAAGTAGACAAAGGCAGTGCCGTAGAAATCATGGACAAAACTTTTTATGTAACAAAAATTACAGAATTACTAGATGACAAAAACTACTATAAACCCATTAGTACCAACACAGATAACACCACCATCTCAAAAATCACAAAACTTTGTACAACATATTTAACATATTTAAAAAAAAAAGAAAAGGACTTCCTTACAAATTTCATTACAGACCCCAACAACTTCTACGGACTGCCCAAAATACACATATCTGACGTAATAAAACTTGCATCGATACACAAAACTCAGAATATGTTAGCGCTCCAAACCCTACTGACCTTACATTTAGACCAATTGTAGCAGGAACAGCCTGTCCGAAAAGCAGATTAGCAACTTAATAGACATCTTATTACAGCCTCTCACAGATCAAGTTAAGAGCTACATAAAGGACGATATCCATTCCCTTACTACCTTACCATATACAGTAGAAAACGGGACACGATTAGTTACATTTGACGTTAGCAGTTTATATAGTAATATACCCCATTAATTAGGAAAAGAGGCAATAACATTTTGGATCAACAGACACGCACAAACACTACATCCTAGATTCACAGACCAACTCATTATCGACAATGTAGACATAATCCTAAATAAGTATTCCTTCGAACTCAACAATGGTAACTACATCCTAACACTAGGCACAGCAATGGGAGGAAAATGGTACCGACTTACGCATCCCTTACATTAGCCTACCTAGAAGAAACTTTATATGAAAAGATAGAACAAAAATTTGGCCACAGCACTAAAAAACTGTTTATAGAATCCTGGAAAAGATATCTTAATGACTGCTTCATCCTGTGGAAACCCACATGGGGGCATCACAGACTTACACACCATGCTCTAGAACCTACACCCAAAAATTTAATTCACCATAGAACAAAGCTCTACAGAATTCCCCTTCCTAGATATACTGATAAAGATTAAAGACAATAACATTATCACAGACATTTACCGTAAACCTACAGACACCCAACAATACCTACATTTTAAAAGTCACCACCCTAAAAGCTGCATAAAAAGCCATTCCCTACACCCTAGCACGTAGAATCTGCACCATAACCACGAACAATAACCTTCGGACAATCCGACTCAAGGAACTACGAATAAACCTAAGAAAAAGAAAATAACCACCACAACTTATAGATAAAGGGACTCAACTTGCGATAAATATACCAGTAGAAGATTTGAGAACCTAACAAACGAAACAAAAAACAAATCCTAACATCCATCTCCACACACAAGACAAACAACCCAGAGCTTTTCACAGAGATAACGAAAAACCTGGTCATACTTTACCAAAACAGCAAACTAAACAGCTTCCTTAAAACAACAAAACTAATAAAAAGCAAACGCCAACCCAAAAACCAAGAACGCATTCTTACTTCATCCAAACTCAATCATGACACAGCAAAAGGAATCCCAAAATGCAACAAACAACGATGTGGAGTCTGCAACATAATATTAAAGGGACACACATACACATTCACGAACCCCATAAAAACATTCAAAATAAATGAAAACACCTAGATTGCACCTCAAAAAACGTGATCTATGTAATAAAATGTGCAGCATGCAATAAATCCTACATAGGCGCCACAACAACCTTAGTAATAGAGTAGCCCTACACCGATCCAACATCATAATCGCGGAACATAGACACCTGCATGTATCACAACATATAAACACATGCAGTGGAGGCAGATTCGAGATAATGCCCATCTTCTAAACTGACAATTACTTCTACTTACTAACACAAGAAAAACACTTCATAGAAAAGTTCAACACCGCCTTAAACATCTCTCAATAATTATACACATAAATGGCAAAACACAGAATACACTTGCACGCATGCACACTTGGGTAAATGTGCACCCTCACACACGAAACAAAACAAGCACAATAACGCACGCGCACAATTTTTCGGGTGCGCACATGCTTATCCAGTATAATACCATTTCCTTAAACTAAACAAACAATTAGAAATTCTACGTATGTATGTGTATATGTATGTACACACATATGTATGCATATATATATACATGTGTGTATGTGTATGTATGCCTTTATGTGTGTGATCGTATATGCGTGTGTATATATATATATATATATATATATATATATATATATATATATCATTTGATATCTATCCTCTATCTTGTTTGTGTGTATACGTGCACGTATGTTTGTGTGACTGAATACATGTATGCATATGTGCTTGGATAAGGAAAGAAAGAAAACTTCAACCAATATATATGTAAGGTAATGGTGTATGAATATGTATGTGTGTGTGTGTGATTGTGCGTGTGTCCATATATATATGGGTGGGTATATCTGTATGTGTGTATATATATATATATATATATATATATATTCATATATATGGGGGGTAAATGTATTCGTGTGTGTATGTGTGTATATGGATTTATGCGTATGTGTGAGCCCCTGCATATGGCTCTATATACGTGTGTGTATGTATGTGTGCGTGCCTGCATATTATGCGGATGTATGTGAGTGTATATGTGCATACATGTATGTATATATATATGTGTGTGTGCATGTATATGTATGTGTGTGTCCGTATGTGCGTGTGTATGTGTGTATATATATATATATATTCTCCCACCTCTTCTCCATCTTATTGTGTGTGTGCGTGTACTTATGTTTGAATGATTACGTACATGTATGCATGCGTGTTTTGATTGGGGAAAAATAACGAATATATGCGTGATATGTTAGTGGGTGGATGCGTGTGAGTACGTATGTTAGTGTGTAGGTGGGTATATATATATATATATATATATATATATATATGCTCGTACATATATTTCTCTGTATGTGCGTGTGTATATGTGTATATGCCTGTGTGCGTATGCGTGTGCATGTGTATACGCACATGTATGTATATGTATGGCTGTGCGATTGTGTTTGAGTGTGTGTTATACATGGGGAAAGAAAGTCATAAAAAAACATAAAAACCTTCACCAAATGAGCCAAAAGCCCCCTCTTTGAACATAACTCTGACCGGACACTACAAACACTAACTGTTTGGGAACAGAATGTCTGAGATCACGTCACTCTGAAAAAGACATTTAGTATCAACAGATGTAAAAATAACATTTCAAACTCCCATTTGAAAAAAAAACAAAAACACTTTGTACGAAAATATCTGAAGAGAGCGAACCTAAGCTTGAAACGCGTTATAAAAATATTTAAAATAAAAATATGGTAAAAGGGTAAAAAAAAACACAATTGTTGATGGCTACACTCTTTTAAATATACATTTTTTCCTCTCGTTGGAACTACACAACCATCACTTTAAATATCTCTCTATATATATATACATATATATATATATGTGTGTGTGTGTGTGTGTGTGTGTGTGTGTGTGTGTGTGTGCAAAAGACAAACATACATTCGCTCCTTATCCAGTTACGATGTTACAACTCCAGTAAACTTTTATTAATCCCTTTTTTGTTGTTACAATCCTGTTTTTAAAATGTATCTCTTTTCATAATTGTTATACCACTGGACATTTCACGAGTAAGACACACTTACGTAATATATGAACCCGCCCGTGACTTCTAAAAAGCACGGCAATACAATATATTCCTTCTATATCGTTATGCACAAAGTAATATAGATCCCCCGGCAACGTAACAAGTCTTCTCAACTGTGTTCATTGATATTCCTCCTTGCCAATGCTTTACTATCAACGTCGGAATTATTCGGCTCACATGCAAAAACTTGAAACACATTCTAATAATTATAAGAACACTGAACTGCATATAGGATTGCCGATTATTTGTCGTGCTTTTAATAACATACGTAAAACTTACTTCGAATATGTCTGCATTTACAAGTTCTCCATTGTCACTAACTTTTAAAACAGACTTAAAACACTGTAAAATTACCGTTGCACTTTCCCAGTTAAACGCTGTATATCGCTCTTAAATAACGAAAGTGATAGAAATATGTACACGTAACAGTATAAACTTCTCAGTTTCCCGAGAGGCTGTTGTCACCTAAATCACAGGTAGCATATCGGTCGTTGTAATCGAGCCAACGACCGTCGGCATGTCTATGTCGACTGTGGGAAACGGAAATTAGTACAGGACGTGACCATTTTTAGTAGAATTAAACAGTTTTAGTAGATTCTATTATTTTCCATTTTTATTATTAATTGTGATTCATTATTAGTAACATTCCGTGTAAGTGAAGATCCCTTAAACAATTGATGTTGACATATAAATTAATAAATAAGTCGAGAGGTTTACTAATTTGCATATATGTTTTTAAAGATTTTGTTTTGATTAACCATTACTTTTTATAAATCGAATCATTAATTTGATTGCTTTATACCACCATTGTGTTCTCTTTAGAGTAGTGTCTTGAATTTTACCAAGTTTTGATTTATTTCTTAAATGTAAGTTAAAAAAGCATAGTTTGTGTTCTGTCATCTCATTTCCGAAGAGACACATTTACAAGATTAACCCACTTAATAGGAAATATTTCTTTCAAGTTTCTGACAATTTGTGAGCAATTTATTTATTTTAAAAATAAATAATTAAAGTATTTCCAGTAGCAAAATAAACGTGACGATTTTCACTAAACATTACTGCCTTATAAATTCATCCTTGAAATCGTATATGCATCATCCCCCGTTTCCAGACACGTGATCTACTCAGTAAAATTAATATATTAAATATTCATTCAAAGCCATAATTCTATAAATTATTAGTTGAAATGTTACTACTATTATCGCTGCTTACTTGTGTGTGTGATTTCATTTTAACATATTTAAATGTAATATCATTTTATTATATTTAAAGGTTTATATGCTTACAATACAGTATTCAATTAGATTAGTTCGACAAATCTAGACATATGGAAATTATATAAATTCACACATAAAATAAATATTTATAATTTATTATAGCACATGCATACTATGTTTTCATCTGTGATACTACAGTTCCAAAAGTATTTTTTATAATTTTTATTATTATTTTTTCTGTCATGTGGAATTCGACGTCAACCACTTTACAGTCGTTCGTTATGTCCAATAAATAGGTAAGTAAAAGGAGTTGGATAAATTGGTGCCGCATGAATTGAATGATAATCAAAAACATCGTCGCTCTGAGGTGTCTTCTATATTCCTTCTGCGCAAGAAAAACGACCCAGGTCGTGTAGTGTTATGAGAAGTTGATTTTCTTGGACTACCGGCGACGTCCGGCACAGTGGTTAGATGCCGTAGAATCTCGAAACACTTCCCGAAATGGAAATTTCGCCAAAATCAAGGTATCATGACTGTTTAGTTGTCTGCAGCATGTCTCTACAATCACAGCTTCTTTAATCCGGGTACAGATATAATGCCGATGAATTTACGAAATTCACCAGCAGCTCCAACGTATGTGACCGAGATTTGTCCATATGAAGGAACCGATTCTCATCCATGACAACGATCACCCGCATCATGCTCAACTGACCTGCAGAAACTGAACGAAGTGGGATATGCGTAACCTCACCCGCCATATTTACTGGAAATTTCGCCCACTGATTATCACTTTTTTCAATCCTCTTGACAACTCCTTGCACGAAAAATCCGATCGCTTACAGAACTCCAGATTTATATGCTAATGGGATAAATAAATGTGTTTCTCGTTGGCAAATATGTGTCGATTCTAATGGTTCTTAGTTTGATTAAAAAGTTTATTGTGAAAGAAGTTATAATTGTTTAAATTTGAACGTCAATACCGATTATTAATTTTGAACCAACCTAATACTTTTACTAATTCTACAACATAATTTTAAGTGTGCACAGGAAATCATTTGTGGGTTATATATTGATTACAATTTTTCTGTAAACCCGAGCCAGTTTAAGTTAAGTCTCAATATCATAGGAGATTTTATGTCAAGACGTATGTCTGAGATTTCACTGTCCAAATCGTGTTTAGCATCAGGAAATTCCGGCTGCTATAAGTTTCCGTTGAGAGCCTATTTGCATAATCAATTGGCATGCGTGTTGACGGCCTACGTGCTGACCTTACAAAATTGAGATGACCAATCTATACTTTCTCTAAGTGAGCATCGCAAAACAATAACGCTTCTGAAGAAGAACGTGGTGATTAGAAAGAGAGATTTAGCTGACAGTTAAAAGGGAAGGAAATTGTAAATAGTAGGGAGATCTATGATGGGCGTCTAAAAGCGGACAGGGGGCCTAGCGAAGTAAGGAATCAAAGAGCCAAAATACATCAATAAAAATCGTAGAACGATTTATCGTTCAAAAATGGTTTTCTTATGACCATATGATTATAAGAGGAGAGAAAGGAGGCCAAGTAAAATGCCATATTTTATATTAAACACGAACACAAACGCTGCAGATGCAATTTTAATAGCATTTGCTACGTGTAGAGAGATGACACAACAGGTATAGAATAAAGACACTATTTCATTGAATGATATCTTATGAGATGAAACCTATCAACGTAAAAGTTAACACATAATATATGCACAAAATAAAGAAGTATTAAATAAATAATGCAATTCATAAACAATAGAAAGACTCCAGATCTTTATGGCAAACATTTACACGAATGCCTTTAACATTTTATTTGCTGGATCTCTGATTATGTGTTAAGGCCTAATAGGATTGAAAATCTTAAGCCTTCCCTAATCAACATTGTGGAAGAATATTACATTTGGTAATGTAATATATTTCCTCTAGTTATAATAGAGTGGAAATGAGAGTCAAACGTCAGAAAAAACACCCTTTTCTAAGAATATCATAAAGAGTAAAATAAATATTAAACATTATTTAATCATCCGTATTTCAGTTACCCGCCTGTTTCGAATCAATAATTTATCTAGTTTGTTAGTTTCTACATATCATTATACGATGAGGCAATGAACGCAAAATAGGTCATACTGTTAAACTTGACACTATAGATACGAGCCATTTTTTTTATTTTGCAAACAATTGCATTTTGAAATTCTTAATTTTTCGGTCTTTCTATTTTACACTTACTTAATTAACTCGACCTGCGAATTTCACAAAAAACGATACAGTACAAAATACCACTAAAAGCTTGAAAATAAAATAAAATATTTTATTGTAGATCGATAGCTATTCAAAGATGAACGCTTTAAACACATGTTTTCCATTCGATTGTCTATATATTAATACGAAAGCGTATGTGTTCTTTTATGGTTCACACTTACATCCGGTTCGTTTAATTGTTATATACTTCCATTTCATGCAATAAATATTTCTACCAAGATTTCTTCATATGTTTTGGTGTCGGTTTCGATTATAGCTAATGCCACTCAAGTCATTTTATTTGCTATATATAATTTTACTAAGAATTGTTCGTAATTTTGGTTTCGATTTCGATTATAGCTGAGGCACTTAAGTCATCTAATTATTATAAATAAGTTTACCAAGAATTCTTTGTATGTTTTGGTTTCGGTTTCGATTATACTTGAAGGAACTAAGGTTACATATATACATATATATATATATGTATATATAAGCATATATCGAGTAAGATTATTGATAATTTATAATTACAATCAAAAATTAAAAATCAGTTTCATAAGGAAGAACAAACAAAATCAATAAAGTGTACGATCGTTTCGGAAACTGTGTTTTTTCATTGAGATAAACAATAAGTATTGGACAATAATTTTATTATTTGTTTTTGTAAAACAAAGTCTCCTCATCAGCAAAAATATTGGGTGTTTTTTTAAGGACACCAAAAATAAACCTAGTATTTTCTTAAAAAATAAGGCAGATGCATCTTTTAATGATCCGCCTTTTAAAGCTCGTATCATCGTCAATGCATTCATTGGGATGTTAAATCTAGTTTATAAAATACATTTGTGTGTATGTGTGTGTGTCTAGGATTTGGTTTCAATTCAAACTGATGAGCACAAGTCATATACTTGTTTATTCTTGAAATGGCAACTTTATAATTTATCAAAATCGATAGAACATTCACTCTAGATTAATACATAGGAAATCTGCAATATTAAAACAATCATATTAAAGCGTATTTTATCATCGGACTTTGTCGTGCGTTCGTGCTAGCTTAGATTAATATTATGCAGTTTTAACAACAAATACAATAATACCAAAGCGTCTCAAACTAGACTGAACATCTTCTAAATGCCAACGTCAATATATTACAAATACATGAGTCCCCTGTAGAATTTCCACAAATCTTTCTAATCTTCAATAATACTATATTGGAAAGTATATATCGGTTATTTCTCGTGGTATAAGAATATATATCTATATATATATATATATATATATATATATATATATATATATATATATATATATATATATATATATATATATGTGTGTGCGTGTCTGTCTGTGTGCGTGTGTGTGCGTGTGTGTGCATATGTGTATACATGCGTATGTATGCATGTATGTGTATGTACGTATATATATATATATGTATGTATATATATATACGAATGTATATGTATGTATATGTAGGTATATATATATATGTTTATATATGTTTGCATATATATATGTATGCATATATATGTATGTATATATCTATGTATATTTTTGCATATATATGTATGTATATATATGCATGCATATATACATAAATATAAATGTAAGTATGTATATATATATATATATATTTAAAAAATGTAATATATTTTAAAATTAATTTTGATTCCAAGAAATGTATTAATTTTTCTTCTAAGTAATATATACATGCTCGTTGATTTGTTTTTCTTTAGTTTTGTCTTATTTGTATTTACTTATCGTCTTTATTTGTCTTTTCTTGCCAACCTTATCTTGACTGAAGCTTGAATTCATTACTCCTCCTCCTCACACTACTGTTTCACTCTTATATTCCAAGTAAACTAGCGGCAAAAAGCCTTTGCAAATCCTAGAAGTTTCAGAAACCTTAACTTATTTTTTCCACACTAGAATATACCACTTTATTTAAGTAATATACTTAATATCTAAAATCAATTGTATTGTAATATGTGGCTTCCTTGCTATCTATATACACCACGGAATATAGTTTGCATTATTTCAATCATATATGTACCGGAAATATACAGTTATCCTAGATACGTCACTATGTCTTTCTGAATAGATACACAATACTTTGTGCCTGACCTAATTGACTGTCGTTAACTACGAATTTCAACGGCCCGCATAGTATTATTACGGTAGAAACACTCCTCTCTTGCGTTCTACGTATATCCAATATGTGCATTTCCTCCAAGACGACTGCCATTGTCTGAGTTGCATATTGAATAAATAAAAAAGAAAAAAATTCTCTATAACAAAATTTTACTTGACTATACATTCTAAAAATTAATTCTACTGTATTGTGTCAGTTACTCCTTTCCTAAAACTTTGTTTACCCTTCTCCCCAAGATACTACTAACACTGATACATTACACACGCTTGATATAAGTCATTCTATAACGGGTTATCCTATTTCTAAGCCAACATATAAATAAATAAAAAATACCTGGATTAGGACACAGGCGCGGGGTAAACCCTCTCGGTGCTGATGGACTCGAAGATCTTCCCAGATCATCCATCTAGGAGAAGGAAAAATCTGAAGCTAAACCTAAGGAAAGGGAGGCCCCTTCATTCTTAGATTACATCTTTCCTAGAGCTGGTGACTCGAACAAATTGCCAGTCTGCAACCTAAACTGCATAAGTAGATAGGCATTGTCTATCGCCCGGCTTCCATACTCCTGCTTTGCCTATTAGCATAGCGTAGAGGTAAAAGCACAGGGATTCGACAGAAATACTCAATGGTTGATTTTGTTTCCTGACTAGGGCAATGAACGCCGATTTCCCCCTCTCCCGACACATCCCATTCCCCCCTAACTAGACAGTTGGGAGTGCTTGAACATCATAATTCCAGTACAAGTAGATTTGGTTGACTATCGTCTGATGGCTCAATGGTTACCGGATTGAGACTTCCTGGCTGCTGTTCCCGACTGCTAGTACAGTGGCCCTAACTCTTTGGTAGTGCTAGGACGGCTGCTCCATCAACAGTTGTATAATATCGGGTTGTTTGTAGTGCCATGTCGCGCATCGAATTTGACCCTGCTCTCATCGCCGGTAGGCTTTCCTGAGGCCACAATCCTAGAAGATGGAAGGTCAGCTGATTGTCTACTTGTGTTGCATGCGTGGTGTTCTGCATTGCCACTTGTTCAGCACCCCTTATCTAAACTGAAACTTTAAAAAAACTGACAGTACAATCTAAAATTACGCTTAAACCAGGACAGAACTCAAAGAAAATAAATTGCCTCCTCCCGTAGAGCTTGCATTTTTTAACATCTGGAGGCTTAGAACTAATTTAGATGATGCTGAAGCATTTCTCCGAACAGACACCCCGGATATCTTAGCATTAATTGAGACTAGCCTACACTCCTCCATCCTCTCTAACTACTTTAACATGCCGGATATCTCCCACACTGCTGTAAGGACTCTGACAGACATATGCACGGCCTGGGAGTCTATATTTGGAACACCCTTCCCCTGACTAGAGAAAGAAAACTAGAATCGGACGATCAACCTTTATGTGCCTTAGACTTAACATGCAACACAATATTAGTTACTTTTATTTTCTCTACCGCTCTCCCTCAAGTCAGGACCGTACCCTAATAAACAAAATCTCTAGCAGCGTAGATAACGCCAAGTGCATGTATCTGGTGACTTCAATGTCCACCACAGTAACTGGCTTGGATTCTCTACTTACACAGACGCACCACAACACATACCTTCTCTATATATCATTCCCTATCACAGACGGTTACATTTCCAACACGTTTCCTTGACCAGCAAGAACAATACGCATCACTTCTAGATTTGTTTCTGACCACAGTTGCTGATGACTGTGTTACGAACGCCCATGTCCCACTTGGGAATGCTGATCATGTGGTGATAATAGTTGAAATCACCCCAAATTCTAGAGTCAAAATGGAAGAATCATTGCTCAAAACAACGAAATATTATAAAAAAGGCTGACTGGGAAGCCATCAGGGATCTCATTAGAGACGACTCATTGCGAAATATATTTTCACTTCCAGCTTAACAGTGCGCAAATGAGACAACTGAATGGTTCAAAACAGCAATTGAAGCACGTCCCTACGCGTAAATCTGATAGCAAACCCAGCTCTCCCCAATGGTTTTCTTCCACAAGTGCAGCTGCCATCGCTCAAAGGAAGCACGCGTAATACAGATTTAACAGTTCAGACAGAAGTATATAGAAGCCAGAAGTAACTGTAAGAACAAAATAGCGACAGCTAAGATAGAGTGTACTGAAACCACCCAAAAAATGCATCGAAGCTCAGAAATTAGGAACCCGTGACTTCTGGAAAATCTACAATAGTGTAATAAATAATGGACAATCAACAATTCACCCACTATCCAACAATCATGAAGTTGTTTGCTCAGCAACTGAGAAGGCTTACATGCTTGTCAGTCGGGTTGCCTTCAACTTCACACTAGACCCTGATAACCCCCCTCTCCCAGACTTCCTGTTGCGGACAGACGCCACACTTGACGATCTGAAAATCACACCTTCTCAGGTTCATGCTATCATAAGAAATCTTCACACTGCAAAAGCATGTGGACCTGATCTCTTCCCGGCTGTGCCATTAAAAAAGTGCTCCGCCGAAGTAGCTCCAATTCTCTCAAACTTTACAACAAATGCTTTAATGAATCTTGCTTTCCTGCCTGCTTGATAACTGCTCCTGTGGTACCAGTTTTCAAGAATTCTGTCGAAAGGACTGACCCATCAAATTACCGCCCCACTAGCCTCCTCCCAGTTTTTACCAAAATATTTTAGACCATAATTAACAAAGCTCTAGTCCATCATCTTACAGATGCTAAATTTCTTACCGACCAACAATATGGATTTAGACAAGCCCATTCCACAGCAGACATCCTAACTGTAATCTCCGAGCGTATATACCATTCACTTGACAAAGCAAGGGATGGTAGAGGGGTAGCTCTTGATATATCTTAGGCTTTTGACAGGGTACGGCACGAAGGTATTCTCAGGAAAATCAGATCATACGGTATCACTGGAAGAATACTTAACATAATTAAATACTTCTTAAGAAAAAATCCAGATTGTCCTCGATGGCCGCAAATCAAAACAATATGATATAAATGCGGGAGTGCCTGAGGGGTCTATGGTTGGACCTCAATTATTTCTAATATTCATTAATGACCTCCCTGACGAAATTGTCTGTGAGATGGGTATATATGCTGATGACACGACGCTCTATAACAGACACGACAGTAAAACAGATGAACACATATCTAAAGAAATGGCAGAAACACTAGAGGATCACCTCCAATCTGTAGTGGAATAGGGACAAAATTGATGGTCACATTCAATGCTGCCAAGACTAAACATATTTTCTTCAATAACTACAAGAAACTTTCTTCACCACCAATACCAATGATCAAAGACTGTTTGTGTAACAGATTGGAAACGTAACCATCTGTGATAGGGAGTGAGATATAGAGAAGTTATATGTTGTGGTACCAGCTGCGTCTGTGTGAGTAGAAAATCCAAGCCAGTCGCTGTGGTGGACATTGAAGTCACCAAATACATGCACATGTGCGCTAGTGTCGAGGAAAAGTGCTGTATCTATGCTGTCAGATACTTTTTTTATTAGGGTACAGTCCTGGGTCGAAGGAGAGCGGTTGCCAGGACCGCTGCGAAGAAGATAGGTTCTCTCTACCGTGCTAGAAAGCTACTGACGTCTGAAAGTACCCTGTACCTCTATAAGGGCACCATTCGCCCATCTATGGAGTATTGTTGTCATATTCGGGATGGTGCATCTGCTACTAAGCTCTCACTCCTAGACAAGTTTCCGAGGAGATATATTCTACTATACTGTATTATTTGTCTTGCACACAATAACATTTCCATATTTTTTATTTAACTTTTACAAATCCCAAGTTTTAAATTCCTAAATTATGATTTATTTGATCTATCTTGTATATAGAGCAATTTTATTCAGCTGGGATAGTTTTATATAAATTATTACATCTACTAATATTTTGTAATACGGTTAATATCTGGAGTTTCACAGCAGTAGATTTATTGTATGTCACTAATCCGTATATATATATATATATATATATATATATATATATATATATATATATATATATATATATACATACACACACACATATATATATATATATATATATATATATATATATATATATATATATATATATATATATAATAAAACTTTGTGTTTGTGGGGTATTCCTCCATAGACTCAAAAACGCCTCATTGATTTTCATTTAATGTGACACAAAATAATTTATGTACGTCGCAGGGCTCTGAGATAACCATTTTACGGAATGTCTTCAATAAGTATCGATAATCGATATAATCTAAAGAAAAAAGAATAGGCGATTTTGACAAATTTATTCAGCCTAACATTACAAATTACTAATCGATTTTATTGTGATTTCAGCGATTTCACTGATATCCATTACAATAAGAATATAATCTGCTAGTATATATATATATATATATATATATATATATATATATATATATATATATATATATATATGCTTGTAATTTCCATATAGTAAGGCACTTTCAGAGCTGAGATGCTGGATTAATCGTTAGGGACAGGATTATATATTCGATTTAAACTAATAAACCCCTCATACATCCAAAGCGTTTTCGTCTGTATGATGTTTTCCTCCAACAATCTCCAGACAATTTTTTACAAGAGAAGGGACACATTGTATTCTGTATAATACATCTAAAATACTGACAGATATTCATATTTTGAAAATAGAAATCGGTTAAGTAAATAATTACAATGACTGACGGAAAATGTGCTTCAATTTCGAATCCATAGTACTACTTTTTCATCCGATTGCTTTCAATATTCAAATTGACTAAAGTTTTTAAAAAATGCTCAAGAAAGTCGGATCAAGACTATATATACAACTGTGCAAAGTAGGCGCAGAGAAAATATTTGCTGCTGGAAGTATCTGTTACTTGAAATAGCATGTCTACAGATTAAGCTAGCAGGGTTGCAGAATAGACCTTAAAAAGACATATTATCCAGTCCCTTGGATATGTCAAGAACTAGTGTTTTGGAAGTAAAACCACAGTTATACATTGACTGATCTTATTTTATATTGCAATCAACAGATTATACATTGATCTTGCAGGATGACATTCACATTGTTTGTAACTGAGTGTTTGCTGAGACGATAAATATTTATTTACTTATATCTGATTCAAGCAAGTTTTCCGTGATACACTAGAGAGTAAATCAGCATCATCATCATGCAGTCCGTCAATCTTGACGATGCTAGTCGGGGCCTCAGTGTTTATCCTTCAGTTTTGGCATAGTCCTCTATCTGTGTGAAACATCCGGTCACATGCACTGCATATGTGGATGCTAGGGTTGTGTCGTCTAAAGTGGCTCAGCTCTAAGGTGTCTCCAATCTTTCTATTTCTTTCTTTCTTTTGTGGAGACTGTTCCGCCAACCACTTTTTTATTTGGCTTGTTCTTCCCAACTCTCGGCATTGATGTTTATTGCCTTCAGGTGCCGCTTTGTTACGTCCTTGTAGCGAAGCTTCTGACCGCCTACCTTGCGGGTTTCATTTTCCAGTTCCCCGTAGAAGATAATCTTTGGATGGACCGGGCACATTACTAGAGAGTAAATAATCTTAGATGTATTCGTATATATAAAAATCTATAAGTTGCAGATAGCCTATTTTTCGTATTTGAAAAAGAAGACCTGACGACATCTTTGTACGTCGTTTACTGATACTTGTTATATGCTTGGAAGTTATTGGAATTTAACACGATTTCAAGTTTAACTAGTTCTTTGGATTCAATGAATAATTTACTTTACGTTAAAATATTACCGTGTGACGAAATCTCATAATGTTATACGTGAATTAAATCCACTATAAATATTTAAAATATGTTATTGAATTCAATCATAAATTTGTTTTGCATTTAAATAAATATTATTGAATGCAATCATGGATCTGCTTGGCATTTCATATATTTCTAATAATAAAAAAAACAATAGAAATACATTTTAATCCGTGTGCACTATTTTACAGAGTTTTTGCTTTTTGTAAAATGGGAGAAATATAAATTCCTTGTCCCTTTCAATTGACGTAATTTACATGTAAATTCAATCAGCGAATTTATAAAGTTTAATACGCTCTAGGTGAGAAAACCCAACCGGAGAAATAATATTTTACTCTTAAAATATGAGGTTATATTAACGGAAATATATTTGGTTTTCGCAATTATATATCTATATATATAAGTTAACATGTATATATACTTATATATATTCATGATTCACTTGTAACGTAATTAAGCTATCATTAAAATTCTTGGGACAAACAACTGTTAGGCGTAGTGAAAATGTCTTGTTCAATTCGTTATCATGTAATCAGGATGAATAAGATAAAATCCGTCGGGTAAAATTAATATTCACTATCGTTTGTATCTTTGACAAAATATAATTAACAAGAATTCATAAATATTGCCTCAACGTCATTTTAATTGTATTATTTCAAATTCAATATTAATCTAATTTGTATAGAATTTCATTTATATATATATCATGAATTAATTGCACACTTTTATTATTATCTTAAACTACTCTACAGCCCTTTCAGATTAAGTATTACACTTTAAACATTTACTAGAATTATAATCGTATGTAAAAATTGTACTCAACATTAAAATAAAGAACTTAGACGTAAGGTTTAGTTCTATTGTACCTTAAATCAACTATTTATGAGGAGGAAACAAATGAGGTGCAAAATTGGTCCTTTCACTGTCTATGTATGCCACGGACGGGTCAGGCATTAAAGTATCTCAAAACTTTTTGAGTTTGTTATTATCGCAGTAAACGTAAGGGTTGCGTTTCTTGTATTGTTCGATTGATGATGTAATTAATAAGGGCTATAATGATACTTTTATAAATTTAATGTACTTTTTATGTCTATGTACATTCCAAACACATTTGAGAATGTTTACTACATAAGAGAGTAGAGGACGATCTTTTCTCGTCCTTATAATCTTTCTCAACCAGAAATGATGAAACAAGCCTTTGGCAGTAATATAATCCGGTGTCTTATGACATTCATAGTATGCACTCATCTATCTACAAGGCCAACAAAGAAAATACCTCCTTTTTCCGGTATGTATGACTTAAAGATAAATCCAAAAACAAAGTTTATTTCATAGAATATCCTGCCCGTTGAACAAGATACCTTAAAACTACTTCCCAAACTAAAACAGCATATGTATCCCCATGCCGGATGTAAGAACCCATTGACTAGCCGCCTTTTTGGCTAATTAATCCATTTTAAGTAACCTACTGTCAAGTCGACACTATGTTTATAGTTCTAATTTAGCTGGGAGCATCGAGTTGCCCCCAAGCGTTTAACAAACCTTGAAACAGCGGTAAAAAAGGTTGCAAATATATTTTGATTGTGCAGAATTTACTGATGAATATATAAATATTTACGGTATTGAATATAATAAAAATAAATGCTAAAAACATAATACTCAAGCTTACCAGTTTCTAACGTCACTAGACAGAACAAAATCGATGGTAGGAATTACGGTAAAAATTATTTCTTTAATGATAATTTCTCATATTTTTATTATTTTATTAAGTCTCATCAATTTCGTTGCCAAATATCTCGGCCCGAAATAAATGCATTTTATCACTTATATATCATCAACATTAATCATATTTCTTTGACCAACAACGCGTTTATTATTTCAAACAGTGGTATTTAATTCAACATATGTGTGTTGATATTTTAACATTGGTCGGATACGCGGGCATGATGCATCTAATATATATATCTATATATATATGTATATATATATTTATATATACATACGTGTATATATATATATATATATACAAACATATGTTTTTAATCTGAAACTAAATATAAACGTACATTATTCGCTAGACTCTCTAGATTTAGATTATCCTTTTTTCCAATAATTTCCTCTGCTATATACGCAATATTAAGTATTTGACAGATGAAACAATATAACTCACCGTGTTCAGCAATCATACGAAACTGCAACCGGCATTGTCTGGCACACGTTTATCATATCTTATGCATTTGCGATTGCAATAGATTTACTCAGGTATGTTCGTAACGCCATTACTTTCTTCGTGCTCCAAACACAGACACACATACCCACACACATACATAGATATTTATATGCATATATATATATATATATATATATATATATATATATATATATATATATATATATATATATACATACATAATTATATGATGGTTGCTACTTCTTGACAGAATGTTGCTATCTCTTCCGTAAGTGTTATTACGTCCATGTGCATAAAGATGACTCTTTAATCCAGCTTTACCAAACATGAAATTTCACAAATAAAGCATAAACTCTTTTCTTCTTGTAAAGGTGATTGCATGATAATATTGTGAGTCCTCGAATGTGTCAGGCCACTTTCAGATGTTCAGATAAGACCAGACATATGAAAACGTAGCGTTGCCAGTTGTTGTGTAGAAGTCACCTCATCTGACTGTCGCTCCTGTCTTTAATTGTGTGATTTCATATTATTAACAAAACCAGCTTTTAACAAAAGGAATATGCTACCTACATTGCACTTCAGTTTCTGTTGCAATTTCTCTGCAATTATAGTATTGCCCTGTTTCCTTAAAACGCGCTTTAAAACAGCAATATCTACATGCTGCTCTTCAAAAACATAATTGTATACGGAATACATGTATATGCGTATACATATGTGTATATATATATGCATATATATTTTTATATATATATACATATATATACATATATATATACTATATATATATATATACATATATATATGTATGCATATATACCTATATACTCATATACATCCATATATATATACATACATATATATACATACATATATTTACATATATACATGACTCGCACAGCAGCCGCCGATGGCGTAATGGTTAGGAGCCTTGACTGTAGTTGCCTGTCTAACCGAACTGATGAACTGTGAAATAGCGAAACAATACTATATATGGATGACTATACATATATTTATATAGATATATCTGTTTAAGCTTTTTTGTCAGTATACTAGAAGGAATTCAGTTGATTACAACCCTTTCTGCGTGTTCCTTACATTACAATTGTACAATCCTGAACCCGACGTTGCAATACTACACCGGCCAATACCTTACAACTGAAACGAAGCTGTTCTGATTGAAAAGGGCACCATTTACTTCTTATTCATATTTATATCGAGTCTTTGCTTCAAAAAAACTAACATAATAACGTGTAACATTTTAATATCCAATTTTGCTGTTTCGGATTATTTTACTAAAGTAAGTAAAGCTTCATTATTTTTCAAAACTGTGTTTGTTTCTTTGTTTTTCGATATTTCGTCGATATTATTTAGTAAGGGTGTTTAGCAGAAAAGCCAACAAACGACTACCTCCAAAATAAATGTACAAGAAATTAATGTTAATAAAAGTTCAGTTCATGTTTTTTTTTGTTTTGAAATAGTTTTTAATGCTCTTTACTTGAAATAATTTCAGCGAACCGAAATTAAAACGAAATTTGAGGCGATAACTACTAAAATAAATGTTTATATAAAGTACACATGCCATAATCGAATATTCCTCAAGCACAAAATATCGGAAAACATTAAAATATGTTTATAAATATTCCTTATGTTGACAGAACTCTTTTTAATTGTTAACACAGAATGCTCGGGTGCCCCCTTCAAATTGAAAACGGGGTTCTCCATTTCAAAGTCTCTGCTATTTTGATTTTTTTAAACCGGTTCCTGAATTGAAAAAAATAGAAACTACTTAAAAACAATGAACTTTTTTACTATAAAAGTATTTTTCTCTTTGTAAGGAAACATCATTTTGTTGATTACTCTTGGCTATGAATGGAAACAAGTTTTGGCGGTAATATAATCCGTAATAAAAAATATAGTTTCGCGGAAATTATCTTTACTTTCATCATATTTTGCTTAGGGTAAAATTTTTGAGTATCAAAACCTTTCTCTTTACAACCCCCTCCTTTTCATAACCTATCATACGTTCATCAAGCACAGTCCATTTTCTGTAGGCTGTTTTGGAACCCAGTCAACGACGGGTACTTCTGCTAGTATATATATATATATATATATATATATATAGAGAGAGAGAGAGAGAGAGAAATATATATGTAAAATACTCATTCGATGATGCTGTCTATAATAATGATACATATATAGAATTTCCGATTATATTACCTTGGGCTAAGTGTCTCTATTCACATTTGTACAACCAATTTCATGGGAATGTATTGTATCAGTTACGATAAATATGAAATGTAATAAGTCCTCAGATATACTTCTCGATCGTACAGTATACCGATACTCTATGGTTGACTGTGATAGCTTCCGTACATTTATATCGGATCTTCCTCCGCGTTCCATGTTTAAAAAGGATGTGTCCTCTATATTATCAGGCCTGAGGGAATGGTTAATTGTAGGTATAGATCGTTTCATACCCTCGAAAAAATTCCAAAACTAACAGCCAACCGTGGTCCTCTCCAGAATGTGCTGCGGCTATTGCGCAAGGAAATCACTTTTTCCATTGTTTCTAATGCCATAGATGTACTGAGACTAAAGCTGCTTTCAGGACTGCAAGCAACGACTGTAAAAAAGTAATAAAAAACGAAAAATAGTTGTATGCTCAATCCGTTAAGTCCAAAATAGCTGAGAAGCTGCTTGGTACCCACCAGTTTGGCAAATAGCAAACAGAATCCTGAACAGATTATGTGTTCTATCACAACTACCATAAATGGACCTGAGATAATCTCGTCAGCATCAGACAAAGTCAAACTTTTTGCCAAGGACTTTGCAGCTAATTCTACCCTTTGTGACCAAGACCGTCAACCCCCAATATTTATCCCTGTATCAGAAATCAAGCCATGTGATATACAAATATCTGTACGTGATGTTACCAAGCTAATCAAAAACATTGATTTCAGTAAAGCAACCGGCCCTGGCGGTATTCCAATTATAGTACTCAAAAGACTTCAAACAGAAATAGCGCTCATCCGTACAGTACAATTTAATCGTTGTCATAAGGAGAATTTCCATTACGCTGGAAAATCTCACCAAAATTTATAATTTACATATATTAGGGAGACAAATTTCATCCTCAGTATTTTGTACATCTTTTTCTTTCTTTTTTCTTCTTTTTTCTTACTATTTTGTTAAGTTGAAAAATCACTTCTTAAAGATCTGCGCCTCGACTCTATTGGGGAAAGTATTTTGAAATGTCGGACAGTGCTTTGGCGACGTTAGATATACGTACGCGTTTGCATTCCATTCAGGTGATCTCTCATCTCCCTCTCAGTACAGGCTAATAAGTCTTCTGTGCTCCAATATCAAGTTGCTGGAATCTCTGTTAAATGAAGAAGTAATCAACCATCTCAGCCAAAATCACCTTCTTAGTGACATGCAATATGGTTTCCGTTCTGCTAGATCTACAGCAGGTGTTCTTACCGGTATATCGCATAGGATTAGCGAATCTCTGGACGGAAGCAAGCTTTCTAGGCGTTTGATAGAGTATGGCATAAAGGTTACTTCACAAGATCCCCAGCTACGTTATACTTGGAAATGTCTTCTCAATTATTAAATCATTTCTCTCTGATAGGTTCATATGAGTAATGGTTGATGGGCAGAAATCAGAAACTCCATGATGGGTCCATCCTGTGCCTAACTATTTACCTGATCTATATTAATGATCTCCAAATTACATCCTTACATCATTCATAGGATTTTATGTTAATGGCACTACTATCTATGGTAGCACAGCTAAGACAGTAAACGACCAAAATCTCTCTCCTCTGATCTGGAGCAAGTGGCACACTGAGGAAAGAGGTGGCTTGTTACTTTTAATGCATCTAAAACCAAGCTTTTATCTTTACATCATCAATGCTCTAATCACCATCTAGCCTCAATTGAAATGAATGGCTCTCGTTTTGGGGAGGCCTAATGTTTTGAGAAGCTTCTGGACTTGAACTTTACTCCTGATCTTAAATGGAACATATGGATTAAATTCATTGCCAAGTCTGCTGGAGAAGATCGTGGGATCCTTCTATTGATCCAGTAGATATCTCACTTCTGATGCAATTTTCTATCTATATACGAGCCAGGTACGTTCAAGGTTGGAGTATTGTTACCACATCTGGGCAGGAGCTGCTAGAAAGGACTTATCTTTCCTTGATATAGTTCAAAATAGACTTCGTAGCCTCGTAGGGGATGCCTTTTTCTCTTCCATGCAAACTCTTTCTCACAGAAGAGATGTTGCTAGTTTGTCTCTGCTTTACCGTTATTTTCAAGGCAAATGCTCGACTAAGCTCCAATCTATCAAACTTTTGCAAGAAACACCCGTCTAGTATAAAAGACTATCAATAATTTCCCTCACTCTTTATCTGTGCCTAAACCTTCACGTAGATCCCATGAACCAAGCTTCTTTCCTAGAACTGCTGGTCTATGGAATTATCTTCCGTTTTCCTGCTTTCCAGCTGACTACAATATGGTTGTCTTCAAGTCTAACGTAAACAAGTTTTTGATGAGGCATTCCATATAAGTTAACAAATTTACCGAATTTCCACTACTAAGGATTATTATATTGCCCTATTTCCACTGTATACCCTTTAACCCTTATCCGCGAATGACCTCTTGGCCTTGATAAGTGGTTATGCCTATGTAAAAAAGAAACATTTTCAGACTTACCAAAATAAAAATAAAAACACGCCTGTGTGGTCATCTGTTAACACTAAAACTTTTAATACTTTTTCTGTACTAAAGAAATTCATACGTGTTACAGCTATACAACATATAACAGCACATTCTTTCTGGCAATTACATTTTTAATACTAGAAGTTCTTCTCTACAATATTACACCGCGAACGTTATTGTATACGTGCGTCACCAATAGAACATAAATTAGCAGTGTTACTAGAGCTCATTTACCTTAGCATTAACTTTTACGTAGCGTTTTATATGCTCTTCTGTTAACGTAGTTTGCTGTTATTCTTACGTCAAGATAAATTGATTTTAAATTATATTAAACAACAATGTTGATAACCATTTCATTTTCCTCGAAATATATGCAGTGTAAATTCAGATATTATTTCGTACATAGCAATATTTTTGTCATATAACCGCTCTTCTAAAAGCTAGCAGTGTTCCTAGTCAAATAAATGATTGGGATTGTTATATCTATAGATTTATTAGATTGAATTAGAATTTCCCGTGACAAAATTATCATTATTATCGGATATATGTTTAAGAAACGATTATGTTGTGAAGCCAAAGAGAATGGTCAAACAATCAGATAACAAGAAATGCATATTATTGATAGAATATTATGTACGTATTCTTATGTTACTTTGTTTTATCGTAATACATTTGTCATATACATTTCATCATTGTCACTTGGTTCACTTGCGATTATTGTAAGCCAATACCTAAAACAAGTAAAATCTAAAGTTATAATATCTTTTCTAATACGTTTCCAACTTTTCGTGCGAATGAAATCTGAGTATCAGATAAGCAGTGTTTACAAGAGAAACGCGAGACTGAGCAGATTTTCAATGTTTTTGCTATAATTTTAATTTTGAATAAACTTATCGGTTCGATATGTAGGTGAGAATTATTGTTTTCGTATATTATATGACAAAAACATTTAATTCCCTATATATCATTTAGAGTAATTTGTGTAGATTGTTTATTTGCCGTTGGTTCTTTCCTTGTTATGGTAGAGCCAGTGACACTGCCTGATTGATTGTCAAACATTAGATATACGATTGTATCTTGCAAAAATCGAGTAAAATACCACAGTAATTGTGTTACTGACCTTGTAAACTACTCTTTCTCTCTCTGGCTTAAAAAAAGGCATATATTTGGCTAGACTGTATGAAGTACACCGAAAGTGCACCTTTTGCGCCTTTCCTGGCTTGTTTGTTTTTTTCTTTTTTTAATAGGTGAGAAAATGAGATTATAGAGCTAGGGACTAACTTCAAGGAAGCTGTTTGTAAGATGTCTCTAGGATAATTATCGGGATAGACTCAGGTTGAATATTTCGCATGAAGATGTGTCTCTGTTTTAGAACTGCCGAGGGTTTAGATTAAACAGTGGCATGCCTCATGTGACTGCAGCTAATTCTAATCAGAAATTATATATATATATATATATATATATATATATATATATATATATATATATATATATATAATGTTTTGTACTACATATGGATCCATAACATTTTTATTATTCAAATTTGTATACCGGATTCTTCATTTCATTTTTTAATCGATGTAATCCAATGATTATGGATTTTTTAAAATTATTTTCTCGTTATTCATTGTTTCAGGGTTTTTTTATGAATCAATAAATATTGATATATAAGTAAATTAGAATAATTTCTGAGAGATATAATATATATAGATATATATGTATATATATATATATATGTGTATATATATGCCATATATCATATAAACACATTTTGATTGCACAAATACATACAAATTCAATACATCAAACCTTACAGCCAATATCTAACGTAAGTTACGACCACCATTTTTGGCACATTCACTCGTGATTATAAAATGCTAAATTATATCCTATGAATAACGCCATCACAACTGCTTTATCTACATTGCTCCACCTCCACAATTCTCTTTAACATGACGGGTTTTTAGAGGTTTTAAACTATGCTGATTACAAAAATATCATTTAACATTGGCAGAGACATGTACTAACATAAGGCAGTAAGGGATTCGGCCTCAACAACAACAACAACAGCCGTAATTTAGATGCTTGTATATACATATAAACATATATCCGATAATAATGATAAAGGTATGCTTCAACCGGGCAACTCCGGTTTACGGTCTCCGTTAGTATATATATATATATATATATATATATATATATATATATATATATATATATATATATAAGGTTTTTTATTAATTTATCTATTATTAGTCATTCTGAGGTATTTTCGTAGCGTTTTGAGAAAAGTTACCTGCCCTTTTTTACATATAAGTCGCCCCTATTTGGGACCTAGTATTTAGAAATATTATGTTTTTATTTTATATTTGAATGTTTTTCGTATTCAAATACCTAAAAAAAATATAAATGCGTTTTTTTACGTGCATGCCCATAGATTACTTTTAAACACGTAAAAAATATTTGCATTAAAACAAACAAATGTTTAATAAATAACTTATTATCGTCGTCGTCGTTGGCAAAACTCCGATACGAGTACACATTTTGCTCATCGGCATGTCCTATGATGTGAAACAAGTCCTATTTGTGCACGGACGAGGTAGCTGCAGCCACCACAGGGGACAGTAGGAGGGTTCAAATGTTGTAAAGGAACGATCGATCATATAATTTTTAATGGCTTCTAAATTTATCTATGAAAAAACAAATTGTGAATTTTCCAATGTTTAATAATGGTAATTAATTTTTTTTTTTTAATTTTTGATTTTAATACATATTAGTTTTTTTTTACAAATAAATTTAATTAAATTACAGACGTCCAAAAGTTAAGGAACGAGGGAAATTCATTATGAAAAAATAAAGAATCCTTTCAGTATTTAGTGAAAAGCCTCTTGTTTTCAATCACACTATGGCATCTTTGCTGTAAGACAGAACCAATCGTTCACATGTTATAGGTGAAATATTATTCCAGGATGTTTTTGTACATTCCCATAAATCATCAAGATCAAAAAAAAAAAAATGATCGACCGCTCCTTTACTTTTGGACGCTATAGTATATATATATATATATATATATATATATATATATATATATATATATATATACACACACATACACACACACATACCAAGCCGTTCGGTATTTACTTTTCTTTTTATTTGAAGGTGTAAAACGCGAAACAATTGTCAATAAACAATTCTTTCATTAATTTGTTTTTATTTCAATACGCATGCACAAAACATAGTTGTAGGGCGGATACACGGTTTCTACTTCCAAGCATGACGATTTGAGTGTATATATATATATATATATATATATATATATATATATATATATATAAATATATATATATACATATATATATACATATATATATATATATATATATATATATATATTCTATATATCTATAAAAACAGAGATGTGTGTGCCACAGACGATTTCTGATTGGTTAATCCAATAATCACATCTCCTAAAAAACTATGGTTCGTAGGCTCTTACCTTTACCATAAAATATTATGGCTTGATTTATTGTCCATCTTGGAAGGGTTTAATTTTTTCCTAACTTGCGATTTACAAATTAAAAAAAATACGAAACTTACAATCTAACAATCGAACCTCCGACATCACGGCCGCCATTATGAAACTAAACCAAAAAAAAAAAAAAAAAAGCGCCTTCACTCGTGGTCTTTACATTTCGGGTTTGGGTACTTGTGCAGTTTTCCATTGACATTAAAAAATGGAAATATTTAAAAAAATATATATATATTGTACGTACTCGTCATGGGATAAAGTTTTCCTACAGAAAAAATCACGTAATTTCATCAAGTAGTTATTTTTTTATAGCGAAAAAAGAAAAAAAATCAACGCTACAAGCGAGTCATTATTAATTAAACAGAAAGTTCAAGTAGGGATTTTTCCCCATTTTTTTTTTTATAGCGAGGCCAAATTTCGCGAATTTGGCCTTTTTTTAAAGCAGTTTGGCCTTCAAATTTCTGTTTGGCCTTTTTCTTCACCGATGAAATAAAAAAAGCAAATAAAAACAACGCAATAAAACTTTTAAAAATACGGCACACTTTTGTTGTTCTTGTTTGTTTTTTTTTTTGGTAATATTCCTTATTTTTTTATTTTTTCAAGATAATACTATTAAATGGACACTATTATGCCAAATTAGCCCCCCCCCCGAAAAAAAATGCACAAAAATTCGAGATTTAAGGTTTTGACGAGATAATTTAGCGAATTGTCCGGACTATTGCGAGAGAACCATCCATTAGTTTTTCCTGAAATTTTGCCACAAATTGTATTTCAATAAATAGATGTGCATAGTAACAACATTTTTTAGCCGAAAATTTCCGTTGCGTCCCCAGATTTCATCGGTGAAGAAAAAGGCCAAACATAAATTTTGAAGGCCAAACTGCTTAAAAAAAAGGCCAAATTCGCGAAATTTGGCCTCGCTATCAAACGATTTGACCTTTGAGAACTCTACCAAACTCCTCCTACAATTTTGGGTCCAAACACGTGATATTTTAGATATAGATTCCTTGGACATGGATCTAACTTATTACCTTTACTTGATCCCTAAACAATAAATGTTAAGAAGTCATAATAGGGGTCAAAGTTTAAAAAATTGACCGTTTTTTTTTCTCAGCATTAACCTCAAAACACCTGGGCAACGCCGGGCACCGATTGCTAGTATATATATATATAAGCGTGTGTGTGTTTATGAGATCAAGCTGAAGGGTTCAAATTAAGGTCTATAATGACATAAGAAATTCCGGTCATTTATACATGCATTCCGTATCAGTTAATGAGAAAGTTTTGTTTATTTTTTGTATTTTCCCTGTTTTTCTGGGAATAGATAACAGCTTATGTCCTTGGGAAAGCCTTTTCCCAGAAGATCCTCATTAAGCCGGGAAGGCCAAGCGTTTTTTTTGTTCGTCGATACGAACGGACATCTCTTTCTTAAAACTAATTCTACTATTATTTCTTCCGTCTTCAAGTATTTCCTGTTTTTCCGATGACGCGCTTCCCTATGCCCACGCACACACAGAGACACACATACCCACATATATATATATATATATATATATATATATATATATATATATATATATATATATATATATACAATCATCCACATACAGTGAGTAATGTCTCGCTGTGTCACAGCTCATCAGTGCGGCTAGTCTGGCAACTAACTCAAGCCAGAATTGAAACCCGACTGCCTGGTTTCATTATGCTATCGGCGGCTGTTGAGCGAGTCGTGAGTTTAAGGATGCTTTGACTTCGTCCGAACTTCCGAAGCTCGATTTGTTTACACAAAGAGTATCGCTTTATACGCTAATAGTATTTCGTGTATCACTTCTCAATATGTTCAACTCAACATGAGGAGCATTACAATCATCCACATACAGTACTGTTTCGCTGTTTCTCAATATATATATATATATATATATATATATATATATATATATATATATATTGTGGAAATAGTAATTAATAAAAACTGAAGAAAGTGCTCAATACTGTTGTAGAGCAAATATGCGTTTTATTTTTTATTACAGTTTTTTTCTGTTAATTTACATTATTGTTTTACCTACTCGGCCGTGTTTTTGGCCGTCTGTAGCTGCCTCAGACCTTTACAGAAATGTTGTGTAAAAATCTGAGGAAGCTACAGACGGCCAAAAAAACGGCCGAGTAGCTGAAACAATAATGTAAATTAACAGAAAAATACGGTAATAAAAAATAAAACGTATATATATATATATATATATATATATATATATATATATATATATATATATAGCCATCCACATACAGCACTGTTTCGCAGGCAACTACCTCAAGCCAGGATTTAAACCCTATCTTCTGTACGACAGTCAAGGCTCCTAACCATTACGCTATTGGTGGCTGCTGAACGAGTAGTGAGTTTAACGATGTTTAGGCATCGTCCGAATACCTCCTCTCGATTTGTTTACACAAAGAACGTCGTTATATGGTAATGGAAATATGTGTATCACTTCTCCATATGCTCAACTTCGCTTTCCTCTAATTTCTCCCTTCAATATTTAAGCGTATATTCTTATATTTATTAGTCATGCCTGTTTTTCGTGTTTTTTTAAATTTTTTTTTTTAGATACGCCACTGAATCATATGATCGCTACAAAGGTTTTCTTATAATTGAACGATGTGTGGTGATTTTCGTTTCTATTCAAGTTATTAATGAACACATTTAAAACCCAATGCCACCGAAGAGTAGAATAACTATTTTCTTAAGGTTGACGACGAGAAAGCGTATTAAGTATTTTTAACAATGTTTCCTACTGAAAATATTTAACTATTTAAGAAATACATCAACACCAAAATTTCCACTTTTGACGTAAAATGGGTGTCCTTGTAATTGGATTGTAATCTGCCCTGTCTTAGAGAGTCTCATATATCTACTTCCCCTTTAAATTTCCTTACACAGTTAAAGAAATAGAATCTATTATTAGTCATTGCGACAAGATTTTGTTGAGAATGTTATAGAGGCAGGATTAAACATTGCAGCTTAATCAAGCATCTTCTAAGAAAATAATGTTAAAGCAGAGAACTAGTGGAATGCATTTTTTTCTGAAAAAGAGGATGTACGAAAGAGTTGAATAACCTTCATTCTTTTTACTAAGGCGTAAAATATACTGGGTTGTAATTCTAATTACTAATTGACGGGTTTATCGATAATTATTGCAAAGACAGATAGAAGCCCTCTTGATTTTTGCTGATAAGCGATCCATTTTACTCAGTTACACTATTTTTTCCGTCATTATAATCATTTAGCCATGGAGAATGTATCAGCGTTTTAAACTATGTTCTTTTATAAGGGAAAGCAATTGCGTTTATTCCTTGCATCTTCACTTATAGGAGTCTATTAATAACAAACGTTTACTCCATTTTAAATAAACATGGTTTACAATGGATAATGGCGTTTTTCAAATAATTTGAACAAACATAGAATAATAAAACTATTGCTGTTAAGCAAATTGCATCACAATTCAAAGTTCAAGTTTTTATCTTACATTTTATCAAACCATATCGGAATTATACATAATTACGAGCTCATATATTATAATTCGCGTCTTGTATTATAAACAAAAATCAACTTCGATTTTGAGAAGCAATCGTGTGGCAAATAATACGTAAGAAACATCGAAGCAAAGAATAGAGTTTAGATTTATTCATAATATGGCATTCAATACAACGGTTAGTAAATAATATATCTTTACAGGAGATCTTACACATAATAAAATAGAAAAAATGGAAACAAATCTCTGAACGAAGTTCAATATTTTAAAATTTGTTCCTGCTGAGTTTGTCGATGGAAATGTAACCGTTTGAAATTCTGAAATGTAGCTTTCATTATGATTTTTACATGCAGGCTTTAAATCTTACTTTCAATAGAAAAATACGTTCATGTTCAAATTATGCGTATATACTCTCACTAGGAGGTAAATGTTTAAGAGCCATTTCCCTTTGATCGAGACACTACATCACTGACCACTCTGCTAGACATCTCACGCAAAAATAAGTCATGTATAAATTGTTTTTTTGAACAGTTTCATTTCAAAGTGATGTCTCTTTTTTTATAAAATCCAACCGGACTGTATATTTATCTTATTCCACAACGGCGACCCTTTTCATAAAATCAACCGATTAATATTTTAATCTCAATAAATGACGATACTTTTTTCTAAAATAAAAACGAATCATATCTTAACATCTCTAATTAATAGCAACGATTCTTAGCATAAACCCGACCAAATCGTATTGTAATATCTTCATTTATCAACGATGACTATTTGCATAAAATCATACGAATTGTATTTTAATCTCTCCGTTCATCTATGACGAATTTTTTTTCCTATCTATTCGCATCGTAGCTTACGTTTCCTATTAAATAAGGACGACCATTTGCTTCGATTAGTGTAAGAAAATCCAACCTAATTATTTTATTCTCTTTAATTAATAATGACGATTATTTAATAATAAAATACAACTGAATCGTATTTTATTATCGTAATTTTATATGTACAACTCTATTAATAAAATCCTACCTAATCATATTTAATCCCTCCAATTAGCTACAACGAATCTATTCATAAATTGAACATAATCGTATTGTAACGTTTTATTTCTTTTTTCGCCGATACAGGCGGTGGTCTTATAAGCAACACTGATAATAGACATAGTGCGCACGTCTCTTGTCACGTCTCGTATATTTCGTTTCGACAACGGCATTGTCTTCTCGTTATCGGCCATTTTCAATGTGTTTAACGGCTACTACGTCATCGATATGCAAACTAATGCATATATAAGTAAATAATTTTACCGATGCTTATTAATATAAACACGTATTTGCTTTTCGTAACGGGATAGAATTGAGTTTTGTAATGTTTTACATAATTCCAAGGTGTAAGACTACAAATTGTAGCATATAATGAACATTCGTAGCCTACCAAGTTCTTTGGAATGTATTTAATAGTTATTGGTCTTCAATTCATAGAAATATCCCTAATATAAGATTTATGGGTGCATTTTCCAAGAATACGGCATAATCACGTTGACCCACCGATTCCTGCTGGATCACCGAATTTAAGCAAGGTTGAGTCTGATCAGTACTAAATGGGTTACCATTTGCGACTTCCAGGTTCTGTATGATGTCTCTGCTTATCTCGGCATTGTTTCCTGTCGTCCTGGTCTTTTCCTTGCCACTGGACCCAAACATTATGGATTCAGGAGAGGTGTGGTTAGGGATTGCGCGGCTCTTCTCTCACAATTACATGCGCAACTTCCCCATATAGGGGTATCTTTTGTCTTTCGAGACTGAACGGAGGCATCGATCGATCGATTTCGTAGTTATTGGTCTTCAATTCATAGAAATCGCCCTAATGTAAGATTTCCGGATGCATTTTCCAAGAATAATATTGACATAGATTCTTTACATTTAGATTTTAAAATTATTGTTTTTGCATTTGATTTGATTTATATGGCAAAGTAATTAAGCAAATTAGAAAAAATGCACATTGTCAATATTTGGGTCTTGTGTGACGTATCCACAAACGCTGCACTGATGATTCACAAGTAGGCTATAGTTTTCCAATATGTTACTCACAATGAAAATTTCATGCTTGTCTACATTTTGCATATATGGTATACTGAACAGCTTTCCCGCCGTAAAAGACCATAGCGCCAGGTCACTTTGACTCCTCCTTTATAATTAGTCAAAATTGCAGAACTCCAACTGACTCAAATCTACGTATATATATAAACTACTCTTTTCTACCTACGTAATACATTCCACGAAGCATTAAAGATCATCGTCTGATATTTTAATTTTTTATCAGTTATAATACCTAACTGTTTGTTTCATCGAAAATTCAATTTCTTCGTTATTATTTATGTCAAATAAATTATTAAATGGTTTCTAATTTTTTTTTTATTTAGTTACTATATCTAATACAAAGAACAAAGTCGGATTTAGATAAAATACAAAGGACACGTGATGAAAATACAAGCAAGAAGAAAAAGTAAGACTTGATAGACGATGAGATTAGAACACAAATCTGGAAGGAGGTAAGGCTTAAAATGGTTACGCCCAACCATTTCGATGCTACAATGTACATTGTAAAGAGAGACTTCACAAAAGATGATGCTTAATAGAAAGACATAGTAAGTAAAAGACTAAACGGACATATAAACAAGGATATCGCATTTCTGCTGAAGACTTAAAGGTAAATGAAGTCTTTGAAAAAGACTGGGGCTGGTGGCAATCCTTCTATAGACATCAACTGGAGGTTTACTCTCTCTCTCTCACACTCACTCACTCACTCTCTCTCTTTCTCACTCTCTCTCTCTCTATATATATATATGTATATAAAAGTGAACGTGTCTGTGTGTGTATCTGTGTGTCTGTGTGTCTATGTGTACATTTCCCTACGCAATAGCTCTGTCAATTTTTAGTCTACAGACTCGAAATTTGATGTACAGGGTACTGAGATTTGGGAAAATCGATGTGATTGGTTTTGGGCCATAAATTTGGCAATTAAGGGGTCAAAGTTCAACTATTAGACCTTTAAGAACATTACCAAACTCCTCCGATAATTTTGGGTCTACGCACTTGAAATTTTAGATATAGGTTCCTTGGTCATGGATCTAACTTAATAATTTTATTTGAGCCCAAAACAATAAATTTTAACGGGTCATAATAGGGATCAAAGTTAAAACAAATTGCCCTCTGAGGTCTCTTCCAAATTACTCAGACAATTTCTGTTCTAAATGTTTGAAATTTTACATAAAGGATATTCAGAGATAGGGCAAGCTTTTTCATCAGTTTGAATCGAAAATTTTCAGTTATCAATATATAAATGTATATATGTATTTCTGTTTGCATGTCTGCCTTAAACTTTCAATAGAGGCGACGGATTTTACCAATATCAAAAAAAAAAAAAAAAGATCAGTATCGTTTATAAGTTCGACTTTTCATTCGACAAATATCGAAAACTTGGCTAAAAACACTAATATCTTCCCCTTACAACTAGGCACTTTTCTACAGGGGTGTCACTTTTTTCGCCGATATTTTTAAAAGTTATCATCTCCTTTAGATTGTCTAGCCTTAATTTTAAAAAAATGTCACTTCCAGTTTGGCGGTGGTCGTAACAGCATAAACGTTAGGTTTTACCCCGTTCTTTTCCTCCTTTGAGGTACGGTTTTGAGCCTGCCTTGCTACTACCACTTTTTTTTTGCTCAACATACACATACGGTCTTAAAGGCTAGTATATATATAAAAGTCAACGTGACTGCGTGTGTGTGTTTGTGTGTGTGTATGTGTACATTTCCCTACGCAATAACTATATCAATATTTAGTCTACAGACTCGAAATTTGATATACATTGTACTGAAATTTGGGAAAGTCGACGTGTTCGGTTTTGGCCAGAAATTTGGCGATCAAGGGGTCAAAGTTCAACGATTAGACCTTTGAGAAATCTACGAATCTCTTCCGACAATTTTGGGTCGACGCACTTGAAATTTTAGATATAGGTTCCTTAGACAACCTTTATTTGAGCCCAAAACAATAACTTTTAAGGGTCATAATGCAGGTCAAAGGTAATAAAAATTGACCTCTGCGGTCTCTTCCAAATTACTCAGACAATTTCTGGTCTAAATATTTGAATAAAATAGTAGTAGCATTTATTGCGAGTTAAAATTTGGCTGGAAATTATGAGCGGTTGAAATATCGCATAAATTGAAGAGTCCCAAATCTGTTTGTTATCATATGAACAAATGCACGTAACTAAACAAACGAAAACCGTTCTCGATAAAGCCAATTTGACGGGCGAATATAGAATAACTTACAAGAAAAATAGATCAAACAGTAAGGAACACGCGGATTTGAATGACGGGGAAATTTTACCTAGTAGTAGTAGGATGACAATACGCGACAATATCAGGAACATGTTACTCACAGTAATTCGACCCTAATAAGGGCGGGAACCTAACATATTATTATTATTATAATCGCCAGAAACCACGCAAAATGAGTGAAAAATGTCATATATTTATATTCTTGTATTTAAAAAATTAGAATAGATTTTAAAAAATCATAAGTATGTGCATCCTCAGGAGGGCAAATGCCGGATTGTGCAATTGTTCTGTTAAGTTTATTTCGCGTGTAAAATATGCTAATAAAAACCAAACTGGCAATGTCTTTTATTTACTTTATTTTATTTTACAAATGTTTTTGTACTTATATTTCTGTATATTACATTTTTAAACCGAATATATAAAACCCATGTGCGATTTAAGCGTCCGAAATGTATTAAATGATTATTTCGGTTGGACTCTCATTTCGACTGTGAGACGTTTTCAAACAAATAAAAGCAATACCAATATATTTTACGTGGGAAAACAAACAAACACACAAACAAAATAAACAAACTAAAACAAAAAATATATACTTGATCTGATTACATATTTGGAGAATATATTTTGTATATCTTACTAACAAACATAGTGTAGTTTACCGCTTAAAAATTAATTATGTTAACAAATCTGCTTAAACGTCCTTTAAAGTTCATACGAAATTAAGAGTGTTAAAAATAATAAAAATGTTACATTGTAGATTGAGCGGATACTTTCCTAAAGAAATTTAACGTAAAATAAGTACTCACTTTTTAGCAACGTAGAGGCAAACAATATATGTAATCGTAAGCACTTTTTTCAAGAGACATAAAGAGGGAACAGTGTGAGCTCGTGTTCCAAACATTATACAAATACGTAGAAAAATTTCCAAACGTGTGTGAAAGAGGTTAATTATTTTTTAAAGATTTTTTTAAATACAAGTTAATCAGCTTATTATTATTTTCTGATATTTTAAGTTTGTTTACACACGTACACGAAAATCTACGGTAACACTGTTTTTTGTTTTAATATAAGGGCAATACTGTTAAAACGCGTGTGATTCAATTTGGTGTCCGTATTTATATCACTGGTTTCATTTTTTGTTTTGTCGCGTGTGCATTCAATTTTTTGGCGCGTTTTACATCTACCCGGTATTTTAACTTGCATTTTTGGATTCATTAATTGTGCATTATTTCATAGCTAGCTAAAAAATATACTGAAATAAGCGATTAAGTATAGTTTGGTATGACATTAAATTTTAACTCCGATATTGACTTTAAACAGTTCAATTTTCATACAATTTTGGACGACATGTCAGATTCCTATTTTTCTAAACGTGATGCACGATTGTGCAGGCCCTGTGTAACATGAATAACAGCAGAAAAAAATTATGTAAAATTAATAACTCGGAATGCTTTATGCTGCTAGGTGTAGACAAGTTGTCTCAACGCGTATTAACAATAAAACAAAACTTCTCGGCAAAATATAACAAATTGACAACAAGCCATGCAAAAGAACATCCAATAGGTGTGTATCTTTTTATATTGTCTTAATGCTTTTTCCGATGCGATGATAATTCGAGCCCGATAAGTTTTTCAAAAGCCCGTATATACAATCAGTTTTCGTTGGGGTATAAAACCTATGTGTTCGTTCAACGTATATCTATATATATATGTCATTTTTCAAAGTTCGCTAATATGCTTGCACTCATTTTGGTTAAAACTTTGGTAATTATTAAATGTATAATAGTGGTTATACATAATACATCAACATAATAAACAATCATTCTTGATAATACGGTTTTTTCAAGTTATAACCAGAAAATACGATGTTTTACCGTTCTTTGGTTACGGCACTTGCCCAACCTAACGATGTTATTTATAATATTTGATAATATACATGTGTATTCTATACTATAGAATCGTATATTAATTTTTTTAATGCCGTACCCTGGGGTTTTACTGTATATATATATATATATATATATATATATATATATATATATCTGTACATATGTGTGTGTTTATGTAAATACATATATATATGTATATATATGCATATATATATATATGTATATATATATGCATATATATGCATATAGATATGCATATATATGTATATATACTGATATATCTATAAAATTGTGGAAGTGACGTAGGTTTGAATTAAGGCTAGACAATCGAATGGCGAGTTTGACTTTCAAAAATATCGGCGAAAAAAGCGACCTCCCTGTAGAAAAGTTCCCGGTTTCAGGTGAAGATATTTATTTAACCAACTTTTCGATATTTATCGTCTGAAAGGTCGAGCTTTAAAACGATACGGATTTTTAAAATCCGTCGCCTTTGTCGAAAGCTTTAGGCAGACATGCAAACATACATACATACATACATACATACATACACACATTTATATATTGGTAACTAAAAATTCCGACCAAAACCGATTAAAAATGTGCCTTATCTCTGTATACCCTATATGTAAAATTTCAAATGTTTAGACCAGAATTGTCTGAGTAATTTAGTAGAGACCGAAGATGTCAAATATGCTTAATTTGACCCTTATTATGATCCCTTAACATGAATTGTTTTGAGTTGAAATCTTGTTATTAAGTTAACAAAATATTAGCTACTATTATTTTCTTTACCGCTCTCCCTCGACTCAGGACTGCACCATAATAAACAAAGTCTCTGACAGCATAGACACGGCACTGTCCATCGACACTAGCGCACAAATACATGTATTTGGTGACTTTAATGTCCACCACAAAAACTGGCGTGGATTCTCTACTTACACAGATGCAGCGGGCAGCACAACTCATAGCTTCACTATATCTCACTCCCTATCATAAATTGTTACGTTTCCAACCCGTTTCCCTGATCAGGAAGAACAACACGCATCACTTCTAGATCCGTTTTTAACCACAGTTCCCGATACCTGCATAACAAAGTCCCACAGCCCACTCGGAAATGCTGATCATGCAGTGATAATGGTTGAAATCGCCCTAAACTCTAGAGCCAAAACTGAAGAGCCAGTGCTCAAAACAACGAGATATTATAAAAAGGCTGACTGGGAAGCCATCAGAGAACTAATCAGAGATGCCCCATGGAGAAATATTTTTTCTCTCCCTGCTGAACAGTGTGCAAACGATACCACTGACTGGTTCAAAACTGCAATCGAAGCGCATGTTCCCATGCGGAAATTTTATAGTAAGCCCCACTCTCCCCAATGGTTTACGCCAACTTGCGCAACTGCCATTGCTCAAAAACAGCATGCATACAGTGGGTTTAACCGACATAAGTTCAGTTCAAACAGACTGAAGTATATAGAAGCCAGATATAACGTAAAGAAAGAAATAGCGACAGCCAAGAGAGAATTTACTGAAAGCACTAAAAAATGCATCGAAGCACAAAAACTAGGAACTCGAGACTTCTGGAAAATCTACAACAGTGTAGTAAATAATGGGCAATCAACAATTCCCCCACTAACCAACAATCACGAGGTTGTCTCCTCAGCAACCGACAAAGCTAACATGCTTGCCAGTCGGTTTGCCTCGAACTCCACACTGGACCCTTCCAACAACCCCTTACCTGACTTTCCTATGCGGACAGACGCCACGCTAGACGATCTGAAAACAATCCCTGCTCAGGTGCATGCTATCATAAAAAACCTTGACACTTCAAAAGCATGTGGACCCGATCTTATCCCATCTGTACTATTAAAAAAGTTCTCAGCCGAAGTAGCTCAAGTTCTCTCACAACTCTACAACAAATGCCTTAATGAAGCTTGCTTTCCGGGCTGTTGGGATTCCGGCGAAAGGACTGACCCATCAAATTATCGCCCCATTAGCCTCCTCCCACTTTTTGCCAAAATATTTGAGACCTTAATTAACCATGCTCTAGTCCAGCACCTGACAGATGCTAAACTTCTGACTGACAAATAATATGGATTTAGACAAGCCCATTCCACAGCAGACATCCTCACTGTAATCTCTGAACGTATATACCATTCACTGGACAAAGCGGGGGAGGCCAGAGCGGTAGCTCTAGATATATCTAAGGCTTTTGACAGGGTATGGCATGAGGGTCTCCTCAGGAAAATTAGATCATACGGTATCACTGGTAGAATACATAACATAATTAAATCCTTCTTAGATAAGAGAAAATCCAGTTGTCCTCGACGGTCGTACATCTAAACAATATGATATAAATGCGGGGGTGCCCCAGTGTTCTATCCTTGGACCTCTATTGTTCCTGATATTCATAAATGACCTCCCCGACAAAATTGCCTCTGAGATGGGTATATATGCTGATGACACTACACTATGGCAGGCACGACAGGAAGACGAATGGACGCATTTCTAAAGAAATGACAGAAACACTAGAGGAAGTCCTCCAATCTGTAGTGGAATGGGGACAAAAGTGGTTGGTCGCGTTTAATGCTGCCAAGACTTAACTAGTTTCATTCAATAATTACAAGAAACCCTCTCTACCTCCTATAGCAATGGCCAACGACTCTTTATCTGAGAGTACATCTTTCGAACTCCTTGGCCTAACATTCACAGGAAACATGAGTTGGAACAATTACATTGAAGGCATTGCCAGGGCCGCTTCAAAAAGGTGGGCTCTCTCTACCGTGCCAGACAAATACTAACACCCGAAAGTATCCTGTACCTCTATATGGAGTATTGCTGTCACATCTGGGCTGGTGCATCTGCTACTAGACTCGCGCTCTTGACATGGTTCAAAAGAGAGTTGCAAACCTAATAGGCCCTGAACTGGCATCTAAGCTTCAGCCTCTGTCCAATCGACGAAATGTTGCATCCCTCTGCCTTTTCTACAAGTATTTTAGTGGTGAATGCTCTGACGAACTGCAATCACTTGTACCCCCACGACGTGAGCACCCTCGACAAAGCCGACATGCTGCTGAATCCCACCCCCACACTGTAGAGATCCCTAGATGTAAAATATCTTTTCACTCCAATAGTTTCTTCCCCAGAACCGCTAGACTCTGGAATTCCATTCCAGGTCTCTGCTTCCCCAACAGTACTGACATGCAGAAGTTCAAGTGTAACGTGAACCGACATCTTGCTGCCCAAATCCCTACATAGTACCCCAGTAATTGTTGCCCCTGATAGTAGCCCCCTACACCAAAGTGCCAATTTGCCTTGTTTGGGGTGGAAATGTAATAAATTTATATATATATATATATATATATATATAATTGAACGTGTCTGTGTGTATGTCTCTGTGTCTCTGTACATTTACTTACGCATAACTCTATTAATTTTCAGTCTCGAAAATTGATATACAGGATATGAATATTTGGTAAAATCTTGGTAATCCATTTTCGGCAAGAAATTTGGCTGTTAACTGGGTCAAAGTTCAACGATTTAACTTTTGAGAACTCTACCACACTCCTCCGACAATTTTACGTCCAAACACTTGAAATCTTTTATACAGGTTCCTTAGACAGGGATCTAACTTAATAACTTTATTTGAATCCAGATTAATAAATGTTAAGGGGTCATAACAGGGGTCAAATTGAAAAAAAATTGACCTGTGCGGTCTCTACCAAATTACTCAGACAATTTCTGGTCTAAAACTTTGAAATTTTACATAAAAGGGTATTCAGAGATAATCCAGCTTTTTAATCGGTTTGGGTCGAAAACTTTTAGTTACCAATATATAAATGTATGTATGTATGTATGTTTGCATGTCTCCCTAAAACTTTCGACCGAGGCGAGAGATTTTTACAGGATCAGTATCGGTTTAAGTTCGACATATCAGACGACAAATATTGAAAAATAGGCTAAAAACATTTATATCTTCACCTTCAACAGGGCACTTTTCTTCAGGGAGCGGGCACTTCTTTCGCCGATATTTTTTAAAGTCATTGTCTCCGTTCGATTGTCTAGCCTAAATTAAAACCTAAGTCACTTCCGGTTTGGCGGTGGTCGTAACAGCAAAGACGTCAGGTTTTTCCCGTTCTTTGCCTCCTTGCGGATTCGAGCCTGGCTTCATACTAGCATTTTTTTTTTTTTGCTCAACACACACATCCAAACACCCGGCAATGCCTGGCTTAAATGCTAGTATATATATATATATATATATATATATATATATATATATATATATATATATATATATATATATATATACTAGCAGTTCCGCCCGGTTTTGCTCGGGTCCTATGTACTGTTCTAACTTTTTTGTGCATATTTATATATATATAAAAAGTGTGAATATGTACGGTAGGGAAGTAAACACAGACAGACAACCATTTTGACTTTTATAGGTATATAGATATTGGATGCAATATAGAATAATGTTTGAAAAAGTACCCCCCCCCCAAAAAAAGAGACTCGTGCGCCATCACCGAGAACTAAACCAAAACGATTTATTTTGCCTCTGCCGTCAGCGAATGTGCTATGAAGATATATTTACTGCAAGGATAAAAAATTAAAGCATATACCAATAGCTACTACGTTATGCATTCGTAGTGCCGGCGTCGACATTCACCTGACAAATTTTATTTTTCTTAATTTTCAGTTTTGCGCCAATTTTTCCTGACTAAAATCAAAATATAAAGTTTCGCATGGATTCAAATACCTTATATATGAAGTTGAATGTCCGTAGACCAAACATTCTTGGAGGAGTTTGGTAGGCAAAATTTGTTAAACAAAAGTATATACGTATACATAAATATATATGGAAAAACTCTTGTGTTTACTATAAACTTTTACGCAAATATTATGCAAGTATAAATCATGTAGAATATCTGCATTTATGTAATTACACGTAATAGTTAACTAAATATTATCATGCCATTAGAAAACCGAAGTAACTAATAGGGAATTAATTAAACTGAATGTTTAAAAGAATATTCAAATAGGCTAGATATTTTGCTAGTGAATGCAATTCCATAGCCCATATATATGAAAGTTGTATTTTCTTTTTAAATAAATAGAAAACCGGATTTTAATATGAATATCAATATACACACAAAAGAAACGAAGTTAAAGGATTATATATAGATATATGTATGCATGCATGTATATATATATATATATATATATATATATATATATATATATATATAAATATATATGGCCAAATACTGCTAGATCATACCTACGTTGTTTCTTTTCTAATTTCAACAAAATGAGAATATTTGAAATTGGTACGCATAGATCATTTCGACACAGTAATCGATCTCTTTTCGATTTATTCAAACATATAAGGAGCGCGCATAAAATTCTTTCTTTTTCAACGTGCGGGGAATATATTTGTTCACATTTGAATATTACAACTAACAGCTGATTTTCATTAAAAACACACACAAATGTATATATATATATATATATATATATATATATATATATATACTGTGCTCTTATTTGTGTGATCTCGATGAAATTCGTTCACATGAAAAATATTTACTTACAGCAGTCTATTTAGTAATCTATGTATATGCGTACATCTATTTTTATTGCTCTCTTTTTCTTTCTCTTTCTCTTTATCTTGTTCTTTCTCTATCTCTCTCTCTCTATATATATATATATATATATGTATATATAGATAGATTGATAGATATAAATATGTATATCTATACGTATACAGATATGTTATTCTCTTTCACTATATGCATATTCGAATGAATATATGCACCTTTTATTCATGTACTTATATATATATATATATATATACTTCTAATATATATGAATGCCATATAAACATATATTCGTACACATCTTCATTAAATATTGTATATTGCACATGTCAGTGTGCGTTTTTTATTTACCCTACGTTTTATAATGCTTTACTGATTTCCTTCTGTGAATTTCCCATATATTACAGATGCATTCATTCATTTATGATTCCTGTCCAACTACGTTAAAAATACACAATTATTTTTCTTTGTGAGAAATCGCAATCTGTTTGTCACGAAATAAATCGAAACATAAGCAAATCTTACGAACAAAAATATGTAAGCATACATGAAAATGCCATATCTGCAGGCATTCATCGTATATCTATATAAAGTCGTACGTGCTCACGTAACATGTGTTCGTTTATTGAAGAGGCGAGAAATTAATAATCAGCATATGCGTTGTTTACTCGATTAGTAAGCTTTATGCACCGAAATTGTTTCTTTCACATTTAACACTCGCTAAGTTGCGTACGATTTTGCGAAATGATATTTGTAATACTAAAAAATAGCTTGTAGTGATTTAACAGGTTAATCACGATTTATTGTAGACTAGCACAGATAGTTGGTGATTTTGGAAGCTAGAAAAAATGCCTGTAACAATTTAAGTTTACATCATTCCTATCTCCTTACCTCTCAATTTCTGTATATCTCTATTTTTCTTCGCCGTTTTTTCACAAACATAACGCTACCCATTTTTTTTAACTCACCCCCATCCACTTTATATTTAGAACTTTTTTTTACCTAGGCATCACCACTTATAAATGCTAAGAAGCATTTCGAGGATAAGGGTTAAAGAGTCTACAGTAGAAATTGGACAATATAGTAATGGTTAGTAATGGAAATTCGGTAAATTTGCTAACAAGTGGAACGGCTCATCCAGAATTTGTTTACGTTACACTTGAAGACAACCATATTTTAGTCAGCTGGAAAGCAGGAAAACGGAAGAAAATTCCACAGGCCTACAGTTCTAAGAAAGAAGCTTTGTTCATGGAATCTACGTTTAATCTGTATTTAGGCACTGATAACGAGTGGGGGGAATTATTGATAGTGTTTTCAGCTAGACGAGTCGAACACTTTCCATAAAACTAACGATACAGCAGAGACAAACTTGCAAGATCTTTTCTGTGAGAAAGAGGTTGCAGGAAGTAAAAAGGATATCTCCTACGAGGCTACGAAGTCTATTTTGAACTCTATCAAGGCAGGACAATTCCTTTCTAGCAGATCCTGCCCAGACGTGGCAACAATATTCCGTCATTGGACGTACCTGGCTCTTATATAGATAGGGAATTGCATCAGCAGTGAGATACCTACTGGATTGATAGAAGGATCCCACCATTTTTCCGACAGATTTGATGTAGCTGTTCCATTAAGATCAGTGGTAAAGGTCAGGCCCAGAAGCTTATCAAAACTTGCGGCGTCCTCAAGACGAGAGCCATTCATTTCAACTGATGCCAGATGGGGATCAGACCGTTGATGACGTAAAGGGAGAAGCTTGGTTTTAGATGCATTAAAAGTAACCAGCCACTCATCTCCTCATTGTACCACGTTCTCAATATCAGAGGAAAGAGAATCGGAGAGAACTTGCAAGTTTACTGTCTTAGATGTACTCCCATATATATAGTAGTGTCATAAGCATAAATGTCTAAAATGATGTAAGGATGTGATGTGGAGGATACTTAATGTAGATCAGGAAAAGAGTTGGGTCCAGGATGGACCCCTGAGGGACACCGGCATTAATACTGGGAGCTTCTGATTTTTGCCCATCAACTACTACTCTCATGACCCTGTCAGAAAGAAATGCTTTAATAATTGAGAATGCATTTTCAGCTATACCAAAGCTAGGGATCTTGTGAAGTAAACCTTCATCCCATAGCATATCAAAGGCCCTCTATATGTCAAGAGCAATTGCCCTAGAAAATTGCCTCCGTCAAGAGATTAGCTAATCATGTGAGATATAACTGTAAGCACATCTGCTGTAGATCTAGCAGAACGGAAACTCTACCGTGCCTCATCGATATAGAACTGGGTGAGGCACGGTTTAAGACTATTTTTAGAACGCTCCTTGCTCTCCTTAGTTATAATGTAGAGAGTGGATGAAGGTAATTTTAAAATCTGCTTAAAATGCCGTTTACTCTGTTTCTATTTTTATTATTTGTTCGTTCAATTTAGTTTTAGTTTGTTATTTATTTTGATTTACTTTTCTTAAGAAAAACATCCATTTATCGTGACCTACTCAGTATAACCATAAGGTACATCGCCTTAGTTTTATTAAACAGATATCATTTTATAATGAATAAAAACAAACCTGTGACGAAGCATTACCCACCTTCCTCCTCCAAAAATGAATATATATATATATATATATATATATACATATATATATATATATATATATATATATATATATATATATATATATATATACATATATATATATATATATATATATATATATATATACTTATCCTCCCAGGTCAGTATGTTAAATAATATACTAATCTTGTCAGTGTTTCTTTGAACTGTTCTACATTTTACTGGACAGAGAAACAGAAGCAAATGTTGTGTTTTAATGTAAAGTTCATTACTCAGCCTTATTTGTAAATAAGTGATTGTTGCAATATTTTGGACTGGTAATGGGGTGATTATTTATTTTCAAAAAAATACATAAAAATATTTTTCAGAAAAGTTTGGCACAAGGCCGAACATGAGGGAGGGGGAGGGCGGTCTTTTTTGTCTAAAGCTAACTAATCTAACCTAACTAGTTCCTACATTCACTCTACTTCCACCACAATACCACATTCATACTATACATCCATCAGCGTATACATCCTTCGTCATTCACCATAAAAATATCATACCATGATACACTAATTAAAACCCATAAGAAAAAGGGGGTTTGGGATATAAACATTTTATAATACAGGAAAAAATGATATATATACAATGTTAGTAACAACCCCCCCCCCTGTTACTAAACTGGGGCAGGTGCGCTGATTCGCCAGTCGAAAAGGTGATGCGGGTCCGAACGCTTTATTTCAACACCACTTACGAAAACTTCGAAAGGAGACCCGCATCTCTGGCGAATCAAGTGATCTGTCACCTAAATTGGGGGAGGGAACGGGGCTAAAATAAATAAATAAAAAAACGGGACAAACTTAAAAAAGGCCTAATGATCTCTATCACACACTTGTTAGGTTATGAACAGAGGTGCCTAAAAAATGGTCATAAGATTGCCTAAACCGTGACCTACTCTGGACTTTAAACGAGTCAGGGTTGACGTTCGTTTCTGTTACCCAAAATTCTTTTCCTAAGGGACATCCAAGAACCAGTCAAGACTTGCTTCTCTCACCCGACACACTAGCGCAATTGACACCCACCTTTCAACAAAGTTTGACGAAGAGAGTCTAACTCTCTCGGCCTTGATACGACTTCTCAAATGATAACGGAAGATTCGTATAAGGTCGAGGGGAGCGAAGTCCTCAGATCCGTAGACCACTCTCATACGTGTTTTCCAAATGGCACCTCTCATAACTGCTAGCAAGATCAAACACAATTCTTTTTTAATCCTATCCATTGTCGGACCCCAATTGTTTTATACATTGAGAGGAACCAAAGTTAACGACGATATTTTCAGTATGCGAACCATGAGACCTGTAACAAACTCATTCAGCGGCACCACGATGCGACAGTAGACGAAGGCGTGACATAAAGTCTCGACCTCGTCGCCGCATCGCTTGCAAATAGGCGAAACCGCTAAGCCAGCTGAGTGAAGTCTCTTACCGACCCAGAGAGCATCCCGAATTACCAGCCAGGTCAAGGATGGCTCGTCATTAGTGAAGCATCCCGACCCAGGCGCCCAAGGCCAGATTGAGCGGAGCTGCCCCTTCGTCAAAGGGAGCCCCTCACCAATAACATCCCTTACAGATCCCCTCACTAGTACCCGATATAATGCCTTTCGGGACTACAGCAGAGCGTTGGAGAGGCTTTCCTTAACTCTTAAGAGGAACTTCAGCGCGCACCGGCACTCGTGGAAGAAGGGGCATTCACCTCGGGGCAAACTGTGTGCCTCCTCCTGGGACTCGTGCTCCCCTCTTAAAGCCGGAAAGGCTTTCTTTGTGTCCTGCATCCAAAGGGCAGCGTCTTCCCTATCCTGTGTGCACATTGGATCTAGGTAGTAGAGCCGTAATGTGTGGAGTCTAATCTCCACGTTTGGCATACCTAGACCGCCTTCAGAAGGATGAAGGTAGTAGGCATCGCGACAGACCATAGGGGCCATTTTAAGCCATAACAAGTTGAAAAGAGTCCTCTAAAGATAAAGCAGTGCATCTGACGGGATTGGAAGCACTGATAGACGATAAATGAAGATTGGATAGGTGTGGGTATTACACACCTCCGCTCTCCCCTTTAATGAAAGGTTTCTACTGATCCACAGCGCAGCTGCGGATCGGACCGCTTTCAAATCCTCCGACAAATTTTTCTCCAGCTGGAGGTCAGGACCAAACTAGACGCCGAGTATCCTGCAAGGCCCGTCGCTCCAACTAAAGGGTCCCTGAAGGGCATACCCCTCCAGGCACCGATGCGCAAACCCGAAGACTTGTCGCAGTTAATTTTGGCTCCTGTTACCGTTTCATACAAGCTGATTTCTACACCGACGACACTAATCTCAGCACTGCTCGTTAAAAGCACAGTTACGTCGTCGGCATAGGCGGAGTACTTTACCTGGGCATCCGCATCTGGCAAAGTGATTCCGCGTAGGACCGGGTTCACCCTTAGCTTGGGCAAAAACGGCTCTATTGCGAGCACTACAGCATGGGTGATAACGGGCACCCTTGACGAATTGATTGTGACAAACTGAAGGGTCTCGACCTCCTCATATTTACTTCTACCATCACCGCGGGGTTAGCATAGAGAAGATGAACCCACGAGCGAAATTGCGGGCCAAAACCGGCCGCCGACAAAACAGCCCCGAAAGTACCGATGATCAACCCTATCGAAGGCTTTGGACTGATCTAAATTAATCAGCGCGGCCTCAGTGTCAACTTTTTCTATCATCAGGCGTACCGTTTGCAAGTTATCCTGGATTGTCCTGGCATTTACGGCACACGTTTGCTCGGGGCTAACAAGACGAGCAAGGACAAGCTGCAGACGATTTGTGAGAATCTTAGCCAGAACCTTTAACTCTGCGTTAAGCATCGTTAAGGGCCTGAAATTACCTAACCCATCCCCACCATCTTTGCTTTTACGAACAAGTTTTATCACACCCATGGTTAAGTACTTGGGGATTGAGACGTTCCTAAACCATGAGTTAAATAAAACCGTCAGCAAAGGGACAAAGATGTGCGACAACCTCAAATACACTTCGTAGGGCAGACCATCGATCCCCGGGGACCTATTAAGGCCGACCCGCTGTAAGGCTTCAATGTTTCATCCTCCGTTATGCCACCTCTCGCACCTAGCCGCTTCGATCGTCGAAAGACGAGAAAAGTCGGCTAAATAGGTGTCGAACTGTTCTAATGACAGACCGGGTTCCATAGAAAAAAGCTCCTGGAAATGAGATCTAAACGCCTCCAGCACAGCCTAGTTTGTGGTCAGGGTACGCCCGTCCGGCAATGTGACACGAGCGATGTGCCTATCGGCCGCTTGCCTCAGTTCCTCTGCACGCAGTTCAGCAGCCATGTTTGTTGCTTCCTGGGGCATTTTTTTAACCTAGCCCTAATTGCTAAGGCTTGGTGCTCCTTTTCATTAAGGGAGGCAAGCTGAGCGTTAATTAAATTAACGCTAGAACTATCCCCCTCCTCCACAACCCGATCTAATCTAGACTCTAGCGTCGCTTTAGCTGCCCTAGATTCTAGGTTGAGTATCTTGCTAAAATTGGCAGAAAATGACCTAATGGCTTCATAAATTTTTACCCACCACCTATTCCCTATAATTGCCCCCGTCAGTTCCCGCTGTATAGTTAGTAATAGCCCTTCCCGAAAGCCATTCACATCGAATAACGACGTGTCGAGCTTCCAGTAACCGGCTAATCTAGGCTTAGGTCTATCTAAGTTTACCCTACACGGACAAGTCTGTGATCCGAGTAAACCATGTTGTGGAAACTTGGATAATTCAATACTCCTACATCGACTGTCCTAACTAAGAACCGGTCGATATAGCTCGAGAGCTGTACCGAACCGGAGCCGCGTCTACCTGTCCAAGTCGACACTAAGTCACGGGGCTTTTCAGTTCGGAATTTGTCGATAAGATCCAACCTATCCACAAATTCACGAAATAAAACAGCATCCCGATCTCTGTTAGTACCCCTAGAAGGTAACCCAAATCGATCTAACTCGGGATCCAGGACCGCGTTCCAGTCTCCCCCATTAGATAACCGTTCGAGAAGTATACATGAACTGCTCGATTCGCCGAAAAAAGGCAGCCAGCTCAACGTGGCTATTAGGCGCATAAACCCCAATAAGACGTAATGCCTTACCCTTTATGGTAACATCCAGAACGCATAGCCTTCCCTCCGGATCCATCTAACACGGGTCGAACGACGCATCTAGGGACCTTTAAACTAGCCAGGAGACCCCTCTAGAGTGAGAATTAAAGTACGCTGAATAATCTTTAAAGGTCTTATACAGCGCACGTAATGGTCACCAGGAATAAAATGGGTTTCCTGCACACAGCAAATATCCACTCCAAGGTACTGCAGGTCCAAACTCAAGCGCCATTTTCGCGAGTCGGCCCTTAGCCCTCGGATATTCACACTTGCAAGCTTGAGATCCATGATTGTTTCTTTAGGATTGAGAACCAGAAACGAACATCGCGGTCGTTAGCGTGCCGACAGCTCTCGTGAGGTAATAAGTACCCATCGCAGTATCGATGAGTCTTATACTTTTCTTCGAAGAGCCGCTTGAAGTATTCGGGGGATCTTGTTTCTTGGGGGTTGGGACCCCAGCCCCGCTCTCCCTCTGCGGCTTTTCCACTCCATGCTGCACCCGCAGTCGTTGTTGGTGGTGGCGGAGTCTTTTGGGCTGCCGGTATTAGGGAATCTGTAATTGCGAGAGCTGGCCACTCCTCTTTTGCCGGCTTCACGCTTCCTGATCCCCCCACCCCTAGGGAGCACCAATCTACAACGTACACCTCACATGATTGAGCTCTCCTCAGACCTTCCGCTGCTGTTTTCCGGGGGCTGCTTCGTTCTGACTGCGATTGATTTGGCGTTGGTGATGTTGATGTCTCTGCCCCCTCCTCATCTAAAGCCCACCAGCGCTTCACCGGACGCCTCTTCTTTTTGTCTGCCGCCGCCGCCTCCCAGAACTCCTCGTTTTCTCCGCCCGGGGTCTGCTCTACAAATATCCTCCAAGCCTCCACCACCTCTTCCCGGGATGAAGCCACCATCGTCTCAGGCGTTATCCATGGTCTGTCTGCCACAGCGGAAGGTCCTATGGTGGTGTCCACTGTGGCGACATTCTGCGTCGCTGTCCCCGACTCTGAATCGGGGGTGGCTTCTGGGGTGGCAACCCCGAAACTGACCGCGAACCTTCCAAATTGGGGGTGGCGACCCCCGGAATCATTCTTGACCTGGAGGTGCCTTTCGGGACGCACCCCCCTGAACTCTTCACGGCCTCTACACCTGGGGCGTCCCCCAAGGTTGCAGGAGCAGCAGCCTGCTCCATCTCTGTTGATGGCCCAAGGTCCAACTAGATGCCCGCCGATTTAGTAACCAAGGGTACCTTCGCCTAAAAAGGCACGTTGGTTTCCCTTGGCACTGCCGGCTGCTTAAGCACTAGCTGGACCTCGGACTATCTGTAACAAAAACGAAAACGAAAACAATTAGTTAAGTTGCCCGAGGGCAATAACGAAAACAATCCAAAAAAGGATAACAAACAGGTCCCAGCTGGTCCTATCCCCAAAGAAGGGGCTGGTCCTTGCAGTGGCAAGCAAAAACAATTCTGTCGCATATCGCAGCAAGCACACCTTGATCCTAGCCCGATCCCATTAAAGTGTATAATGGGGTATCATACAAGGTTGTATAATGGGGTATCCATTACAACAGAGGACTGGTAATGGGGTATGATCCCACACAGTCGGACGATTCTATTTATAAACGATGCTGCTAAGAACTGCTAAAAACTGACGAATCAAATTAATTAACGTTCTGATACCAACCAATCAGAAACCAGAATTGCTTCATAAATATTACACCTTTTCTGGAGCAATTTCACATGTTCTTTTCCCGGGTTTCGACACGGTAAGAATATTTTTTTCTGTGGAACTGTCTATTACAAACAAGTCACCTCCCAGGACTTGTGTGCAACAGCGAACAATCTGAAACTGTTCTGAATGTCAAAATGGCTTACACTTCTAGAGTTATCATATGAAAATTATTCAATATAATATAGATTAATTGTAAATGTAAGCGAGACGACCTTTATTTGCATAATTGCTGCTCACATTACACTGAAAACAATTGTATTTTTATATACCCAAAACATATATATATATATATATATATATATATATATATATATATATATATATATATATATATATATATATACTAGCAAAAGTACCCGTCGTTGACTGGGTTCAAAACAGCCTACAGGAAATGGACTCTGATTTATGAAAGTATGATAGGTTATGAAAATGAAGGGTTGTAAAGTGATAGCTGAAAATTTGGGGATATCAAAACCAAACCAAAGCGAAATATAATGCAAGTAAACATAAAATAGATATTCCCCATCATTTATTATACAATACATGTTTACACTGAAAATCTTATCACAATATTCTGTGGATCTATATTAAAAATCCTTGTTAAACTTTGTGACATATTTCCATTCTATGGAGACCAGGCGCGAACGCAGATCCCCAAATTTTATAATACCACCCCTATTTAAGTTAAAAAAAAAGTATTCTCATGTACATCTATACAATAAAAACACTTGTAAACCTTTTTTTATTTTTTTATTTTTTATCTCCATAATTTGTTGACCAGGGGCGAACGCAGACCCCACATATTTAATGAATCATCATTATACCAGATCAAACACACCATTCCTGTGTCTCGATATAACTTTTATCATTATATGTGATCAGTTTTCTATAATAGTCAACCATATATTCGTGACGAGACACATACACAGACGTTCAGCTTTATATTATGGATATATATATATATATATATATATATATATATATATATATATATATATATATATATATATATATAGTGGGTATAAAATATATAATTACAAATTTTCAATCAGTTTTAAAAGGAAGAACGCACAAAATAAAACTGAGTGTACGATCCTTTCGGAAACGATATTCATTTTATTAATTGACAATACGCATTGACAATACGGAAAAAAGACTTTGGTTTCGAATATCATCTTTTTTTTTTTATTACATTTACACCCCAAACAAGGCAACTTGCCACTTTGGTGTAGGGGGCTACTATCACGGGCAACAACTACTGGGGTACTATGTAGGGATTTGGGCAGCAAGGTGTCGGTTCACGTTACACTTGAACTTCTGCACGTCAGTACTGTTGGGGAAGCAGGGACCTGGAATGGAGTCTTGCGGTTCTGGGGAAGAAACTATTGGAGTAAAAAGATCTTTTACATCTAGGGATCTCTACAGTGTGGACGTGGGATCTAGTAGCCTGTCGGGTTTGTCGAGGGTGCTCGCGTCGTGGGGGCACAAGTGATTGCAGTTCGTCAGAGCATTCACCACTAAAATACTTGTAGAAAAGGCAGAGGGATGCAACATTTCGTCGATGGGACAGAGGCTGAAGCTTAGATGCCAGTTTAGGGCCTATCAGGTTTGCGACTCTCTTTTGAACCTTGTCAAGGAGCGAGAGACTAGTAGCAGATGCACCAGCCCAGATGTGGCAGCAATACTCCATACATGGGCGAATGGTGGCCTTATGGAGGTACAGGATACTTTCGGGTGTTAGTAGTTTTCTAGCACGGTAGAGAGAGCCTACCTTTCTTGCAGCGGCCCTGGCAATGCCTTCAATGTAATTGTTCCAACTCATGTTTCCTGTGAACGTTAGGCCAAGGAGTTTGAAAGGTGGACTCTCAGATAAAGAGTCGTTGGCCATGGCTATGGGTGGTAGAGAGGGTTTCTTGTAATTATTGAATGAAACTAGTTTAGTCTTGGCAGCATTGAACTCGACCAACCACTTTTGTCCCCATTCCACTACAGATTGGAGGTATTCCTCTAGTGTTTCTGCCATTTCTTTAGAAATGTGTTCATTCGTCTTCCTGTCGTGTCTGCCATAGAGTGTATTGTCATCAGCATATATACCCATCTCAGAGGCAATTTTGTCGGGGAGGTCATTTATGAATATCAGGAACAATAGAGGTCCAAGGATAGAACCCTGGGGACCTCCCGCATTTATATCATATTGTTTTGATATGCGACCGTCGAGGACTACCTGGATTTTTCTCTTATTTAAGAAGGATTTAATTATGTTAAGTATTCTACCAGTGATACCGTATGATCTGATTTTCCTGAGGAGACCCTCATACCATACCCTGTCAAAAGCCTTAGATATATCTAGAGCTACGCCCCGCCTTCCCCCGCTTTGTCCAGTGAATGGTATATACGTTCAGAGATCACAGTGAGGATGTCTGCTGTGGAACGGGCTTGTCTAAATCCATATTGTTTGTCAGTCAGTAGTTTAGCATCTGTAAGATGATGGACTAGGGCATGGTTAATTATGGTCTCAAATATTTTGGCAAAAAGTGGGCGGAGGCTAATGGGGCGATAATTTGATGGGTCTGTCCTTTCGCCAGAATTCTTGAATACTGGTACAACAGAAGCAGTTTTCCAACAGCCCGGAAAGCAAGCTTCATTAAGACATTTGTTGTAGAGTTTGGAGAGAACTGGAGCTACTTCGGCTGAGCATTTTTTTAATAGCACAGCTGGGATAAGATCGGGGCCACATGCTTTTGAGGTGTCAAGGTTTTTTATGATAGCATGCACCTGAGCAGGGGTGGTTTTAAGATCGTCTAGTGTGGCGGCTGTCCGCATAGGAAAGTCAGGTAGGGGGTGGTTGAATGGGTCCAGTGTGGAGTTTGAGGCAAACCGACTGGCAAGCATGTTAGCCTTGTCGGTTGCTGAGGAGACAACCTCGTGATTGTTGGTTAGTGGGAGAATTGTTGATTGCCCATTATTTACTACACTGTTGTAGAAGTTCCAGAAATCTCGAGTTCCTAGTTTTTGTGCTTCGATGCGCTTTTTAGTGGTTTCCGTAAATTCTCTCTTAGCTGTCGCTATTTCTTTCTTAACGTAATTTCTAGCTTCTATATACTTCAGTCTGTTTGAACTGAACTTATGTCGGTTAAACCTACGGTATGCATGCTGCTTTTGAGCAATGGCAGTTGCACAAGTCGACGTACACCATTGGGGAGAGTGGGGCTTACTATAAAATTTCCGCATGGGAACATGCGCTTCGATTGCAGTTTTGAACCAGTCAGTGGTCTCGTTTGCACATTGTTCAGCAGGGAGAGAGAAAATATTTTTCCATGGAGCATCTCTGATTAGTTCCCTGATGGCTTCCCAGTCAGCCTTATTATAATATCTCGTTGTTTTGAGCACTGGCTCTTCAGTTTTGGCTCTAGAGTTTAGGGCGATTTCAACCATTATCACTGTATGATCAGCGTTTCCGAGTGGGTTATGGGCCTTCGTTATGCAGTCATCGGGAACTGTGCTCAAAATTGATCTAGAAGTGATGCGTGTTGTTCTTCCTGGTCAGGGAAACGGGTTGGAAACGTAACAATTTGTGATAGGGAGTGAGATATAGCGAAGCTATGGGTTGTGCTGCCCGCTGCATCTGTGTGAGTAGAGAATCCAAGCCAGTTTTTGTGGTGGACATTAAAGTCACCAAACACATGTATTTGTGCGCTAGTGTCGAGGGACAGTGCCGTGTCTATGCTGTCAGATACTTTGGTTATTATGGAGCAGTCCTGAGTCGAGGGAGAGCGGTAGAGAAAATAATAGTAGCTAATACTGTGTTGCACGTTAAGTCTAAATCACATAAAGGCAAGTTAGTTCTAAGCCCACGGATATTTGTGAATGAGAGCCTAAAGGGAAGAGGCAAGTTGAATTTGTTTGTCCCTAATCCTGGTTTAAGCTTATTTTTAGATTGTACTGTCGTCATATTTTTTTTAAGAGTTTCGGTAAGGGGGAGCTACACAAGAGGTTATGCGGAGCTTCAGACATGCATCACAAGTAGACCATCAGCTGACCTTTCTCTAATTAGGATTGTGGCCTCAGGAAAGCCCACCGGGGATGAGTGCAGGGTCCCTTTCCATGCGCGTCATGGCACTGCAAACAACCCGATATTATTCAACTGTTGATGGAGCAGCCGCTCTAAGCGCTATCAAAGAGTAAGGGATCCTGTACTACCAGTCGGGAACAGCAGCCAGGAACTGTCAATCCGGTACCCTCAACCCTTTAGAAGAAGGTCAACCCAATCTAATCGCTCAGGCATATCTTATACTCAAGCACTCCCAAATGTTCAGTTTTAGGGGTGGGGCATGCTGGGAATGGGGAAGAACGGCATTCATTGCCCTAGCCAGGAAACAAGATCTACCGCTGGGTGTTTCTGTCGAATCACTGAGATAGTGTCTCTGCGCTTGACTAATAGGCAAAGAAGGAGTATGGAAGCCGGGCGATAGACAGAGCCTATCTACTCCTTAAGCAATTTAGGTTTGCAAACCGGTGAATTTGTTTGAGTCACCAGCACTAGGAAGGTTGTCATCCAAGACTGAAGAGGCCTCTCTCCCCTTTGGTTTAGTTTCAGAGTTTTCCTTCTCCTAGACGGATGATCTGGGAAGACCTACTGGGTCCGACAGCCCTGAGAGGGTTTTCTCCGCGCCTAGGTTCTAATCCAGGTATTTCTGCGACCCCGCGTTGTTAGTGTTACTGGGTTAGTTTGTGGGGGATTATATTTCTACTGATTATTTACACTCCTCAAAGTGATTTAGGGACATGCTATTTACTTGTTAATGGATAAAGGGGGTGGGTGAAGTTCATGCAGTGTAAACGTCTATGTTTGTAAGAGGGCTTGTTAGGGAGGAGATAATGTGATTTTAGTCTTACCCTTTTTTATTTTATTAATGTTAGCTTAGGTCTAGTATACTGTTACAGTATGAGTAGGTATTAAGAATTGAGCTACGAGTTGTGCCCGAGCTATTTTAGATGATAGGAGGGTTAAGATGTAAGTGCAATATAGCATGGATAAGACAGCAAGTTTTGAGTCATGCGTAATTAGGTGAATAGATATATGGGCAGGTTTTCAGTAGGTGCGAATAGAGTTAAAGTAGTAGGTATTTTTTAGTAAGAGTCATGGGGCGTTTTGCACACCAAGGAGTGTCGTTTCAATAACGTAATTAATCGTTGCAAAACTCGAGACAGTTGTGTAGTGCATATCGCTTTGTTTCTGAGTACTTTGGCTGTTAAGTACCTGCCTTTGTGTGCATAGGCTGTTAAGTCCCTTACTGGATAGGAATGAGATGTAATGCATGCCTTAGAGGTAGGAATGTATAGATGTTTAGTGATGGCTATTAAAACAGTTTGCATGTGAGGGATTAGTGGCTGGAAGTTAGCGATTCCACTACAGATGCGGAGCAATGTGGGAGTTTAGTGGCGGATAGGTTGGAAGGAGTAGATTGTTAGCGTTCAAGAGAAGAGGGGTTATTTATTTACAGATGGATTTCCATTAGGATTTTTGAGTTACAGGTAAGGTTTAGTTTGAAGAAGGGAGGAATTTTCTTTTTATGCATGCAGGTAAGACAAACGCAATCGTCTTGGAGGTAAAATGTATAAGATTTCGTAGCTAGCAATTAGGTTTTTCCCTCCCAGTTATAGGGACAGCTAGTTCGTTGGGATTTGGAATTGTAGTCATTAAGGTCAGGCGCAGAGTGTTGCATCTACTCAGAAAATTAGCCCTAGTATCACAGCTGGGATTATGTATATTGCAGTTACAAATATAGTGCCAGTCAAATTATGAGCCACGTGCAGTGGTTTGGTATGGTATGGGTATCATGGAGGACACTTTAATACAAGCAAGCGTACGGTGATTGCATATATTAAGTATACTACTTAAATACAGTTCTTCTGTCTTCTATAGTAGAAAAAAAGGTGGTCCTAGCTCTTCTATATTCTTGCATAGGCTATTCGTTATCGAGTAGAGTTCTTCTGACCATAAAAACGGCTCGCGTGGGACTAAAGTGTTAGAGACCATTTTTACGCATATGTAATTAAAACGCATTAAATAAATACATTTAAAGAGAAGGTATACACAGTTGGTAAAAGCAAAAAGAGAGATAAGTAAACAAAATGAATAAATAAATAAAAAATAAAGTAATAGAAGAAACGACTCGCATGGAAGCAAAGAGTTAAAGACAATATATGCGCATATAGTTAAAATACATTAGTCAAAATTAAGAAAAAAAAAGCAGTTGCCATTTTGGTAATATTAGGATTTGTTAAATTAACTTAGCTTATATTGTTTTCCCTATCTTCAAAATTGTCGCGTCTGTCAGCGAGCGTAGCCCTGTTCTTAGTGTGACGGTAGGGGGGGGCTTCACTTCCTTTCCCCGGATTTTATATCTATTTATAGTTTATAGTGCGCACATGTGTATGGTAATTTTACTTTTTTCTTTTTTTTCTTTTATTTTTTCTTTATTTTTTTTTCTTTTATTTTTTCTTTATTTTTTTTAGGTTAAACTTCTGTCTTCTATAGTAGAAAAAAAGGTGGTCCTAGCTCTTCTATATTCTTGCATAGGCTATTCGTTATCGAGTAGAGTTCTTCTGACCATAAAAACAGCTCGTGTGGGACTAAAGTGTTAGAGACCATTTTTACGCATATGTAATTAAAATGCATTAAATAAATACATTTAAAGAGAAGGTATACACAGTTGGTAAAAGCAAAAAGAGAAATAAGTAAACAAAATGAATAAATATATAAAAAATAAAGTAATAGAAGAAACGACTCGCATGGAAGCAAAGAGTTAAAGACAATATATGCGCATATAGTTAAAAGACATTAGTCAAAATTAAGAAAAAAAAAGCAGTTGCCATTTTGGTAATATTAGGATTTGTTAAATTAACTTAGCTTATATTGTTTTCCCTATCTTCAAAATTGTCGCGTCTGTCAGCGAGCGTAGCCATGTTCTTAGTGTGACGGTAGGTGGGGGCTTCACTTCCTTTCCCCGGATTTTATATCTATTTATAGTTTATAGTGCGCACATGTGTATGGTAATTTTACTTTCTTATTTTTTTTTATTTTATTTTATTTTTTTTTTTTAGGTTTACACTAAAAGATAGGGGTAGGAGTAGTTTAAGACACTAAAATAAACTAGCATTTTTGTAGTAAGTAAGGCGGATAGTCCTTAAAATATTTATTTTACAAAATCTAAAAATTTATCTTGTTTTATATTTTAGTTTTCTTCTAAACGCTCTTATAGGTTTATATATTATCATCTACCAGTATGTTAATTTGGTTTTGTTTGACAACATTTCTAAACATATATTTCCAGAACAATTTTTCAATGCAAATAAAACTAGTTTTAAACGTTTATTTTACAACTAAAATAAACATTAATGGAAACACGGAAAAGATAAACTTAGGGTAGGATACGCTTGAGAGGTATAATAGAAACAAATAATTACTTTCCGATAAGTGGTAGAAAGAGAATCTGCTTGTTAAATTTTGTGACTTATTAAGGACATTTTGGAGAAACTGGTAAAATGAATCTCTGCTTCCAGTGTATCATGCAAGATATACTGAAAGGCAGCCTTTGTATTATAACATTTTTAAGCAGGTAAGTCCTATCATGATTTTCTGCAGATTTATCGATCGTGTTCCGTTGCGTTACCTACATTATTGACGCCTCTCACATTTAAACGCGGTCGTATTGCATCGGAAAGGTTGTAAAACAAGGATGTTTATGTTACTTTTCTACTTCAATCATACGCGAGTGAAATATGTTCGTTAGTGGACAAGCTTAGATCCCTAACACAGGGACTTTTGTGTAAAATGCTCGCTTGTTCGACAAATATTATATGCACCTATTTTTATAAGTTGCCATGTTCCTTTTATATGCGCCGTCGTTAAATTGTCGATGTAATCTTGTCATGCGGTGTATGCAATTTTATCTCTATGTAGAATATATGATTCTCACTATGGTGTGGTTGATTTTTTCATATGGGGAATCTCGAACACGATTGCACCTCTAGCTATTATGATGGGTATCTAACGTGTGTCTGTTAGCAAAACTATACTTCATTTCATAAATATATTTCATCATTTTTTAAGATCTATTCATAATCTTATTAATATATGCAATATGAAATCACAGGAGCGCATCAATAACGTGAAAACCGCTATCGTTTTCATCACTAAAGTAACTGGATTGATTTCTCATTTTAGATAGACGCAGTTAATATCACACATACTTTTCTCTAGCCTATCTCCTGACACATACAGTGTCATTCCCAACTGGTGTCTCTAATTTACAGAATCAGCACTCCTCACCCGTTAGAGTAATATCATCACAAATACTTGTCTCTTGTCTATCTCCTGACACAGACAGTGTTATTCCGGTATCTTGTATCTAATTTAGCGAATACGCTAGCCTCACTTCATACGATGGTCCCGATATTTATGTACAAAATGCCTATAGTCATTTTCGGAATGCCAAGCAGTTTGTTATAATGAGATATACAACGCTTAACTATCGACATCAATTTAAGAGTATCTACCCCAAACGACAATTTACGCCGAGAAAGCTGACTCGAAAGCAATAAGGGACTAAAACAAAGATATTCCCTAGAAAACTAATTTTGTCTACATGCAGAAGAGTGTGCAAGTGAGGCCTCTTAATTTTTAACACCAGCAATTGAAGAGCATCAATCAGAAGGTTTGTAGCAAGTCTCATTCTCAACAATCGGTCACCTCTGCTGCCGAAGCTGTCATTGCTCAACTACATTATATGCATTCGGTTTATTTAGTAACACAAGTCTTGCACAAAGAGACAAATTATACAAAAGCTAGTAATACATGTATGATCGAAATGTTCGCAGCTACAAGATATACCGAAACAACCAGTAAACGTCTAGAGTTGAAGATACTAGGAACTGGCAACTTTTTGAACATTTATGACAGCGCAGTATATAAAAGACAATTGCGACAACTTCCACAATCTAGATGTTATTTGCATGGCAACTAAGAAGGCGCATCTGGCTGTGTGACGATTTGCCTTCAACACCAATTTTGATTCAGCAAATCAATGTCCCCCAGGTTTTCTTTTGCAGATGAAAACTATGCCTAATGATATGAAAAATCATACCATTCAAAAATTCTTGATATCATAGACAACCTAGACACCCTAAAGATATGAGGGCTTGATATCATCCCAGCTGTATCATTAAGAGAATCATCCGCTTATGTTGTACCAGTTGCCCCTTAACTCTGTAATAAATGCTTTATTGAATCCTACTTTTCTGACTGCCAGTAATTTGCGTCCGTGGTACCAGTTCCCAATTATTCGGGTGAAATAACTGATGCACAATGCGATATCCCTACAAGGAGTATCTCTTACTTTTCAAAAGCAAGAGTCGACCACCTCTTTGATATTATATTTTTACCCGCCCAACAATATGGATTTACGCAATCCTTCAAAACTGCAGATATCCTGACTTATATTTGCGGGTATTTACTAAACAGTGAGGCGTGTGTAAGGCCTTTGACCTGGTATGACACAGTTCTGTTCTCATAAAAGTATACATCATACTGAATTATTTGACTAACACATAACATTATGAAATATTCATTAAAACAGAGAAAATTGCAGGTTTCCGCGATAGTCGCACAATATAACATGTTGGAAGGAAATGCTTGCAAAATTGAAGTTAGACATCAAGTCTTCAGTGTATTTCGAGAATAAAATAATGGTAACATGTAAGGCTGCAAAGCCTATACATAATTTTTTTAATAATTCCAAGAAAAATTCTTGACCAATTAGTGATAGCCATGGAAAATGATACACTAAAATACATTTTTATTCCAACTACCCGGTCACAGGGTTCACGAATTGGAAGAAATATATTGCAAGTATTGTCTAGACTGCTGCAAATTAGATTCGCTCTCACAACCGTGCGGGAACGTTACTTACGCTTGACAATATATTCTGCCGCTACAAAGCCACCATTCGCTTACCTAACACTACCACATCTGACTGGTACACGCTCGACACTTCTAGACGAACTAATAGGCCCCGCATTGACAACGAAACTGAAACCGCTGTCCGATTCACTGAATTTTGCATCCCTCTGCATATTTACAAATATTTTAATGGAAGTGCTGCGACAAACTCATAGCCCTTGTACCCCTTTCCATGTGAATACTCTTGGCTAACTCTAAAAGCTGCAAATTTTAACCCCTTAATTATATAGATTCTAGATATCGGAAAGCCAAAGAATCCCGTCCTTCGAACGAGCCTTTGTAATGTCGCTGCTACCCTGAATATAGTGATAAACAGAAATTCAAGTATAATATGAACCGACACACCCTACCTGTATCGCTGGAAACTTTGTACCAAATAGTAGATACTTCTATGCAAGATACACTGTGCCTGTTTTGGGGAGGAGTAGCACTAAAATAATCAGGCCTAAACATACGTAGATGTCAGTAAATGATAAATTACGGGAATTTTGAGTCGTGGTAATATTTTTAGAAGGTGAAAGGAAACTATTGCAGATTAAATAATGTTTAATGAGGGGGTGCTAAATGGCATGCTCAATGACAAAAAAAAATTAAACTCGCCGATTAGCAGGTTAAGGCAGTGCTCAACATATCTTTTCTACAGAATAATATGTAATAACTCACAGGAAAATTAGGTAAAACCTCAAAGAAACCCTGCATCTAGACGTCAAGCGAAATAATTCCTACAACAATTAAGAGACAAATCGACCGTGCCAATTCAGGACTCATCATTTACATTTAAACAACGGTAACTACGGCTGGAAAACTCACCCATTTTATGTTTAAACTTGCTTTGAATTGCATGATGAGTCAAGTTTCAGAGTGTACAAATGCAACTCTAGGCAAACAACAAATAGCAGTGTGTTAGTGAATAACGAATAAAAACACTTTATGTCGATATCATATATTTCTCAGGAGATTTAAGTGGGAGAGAAAAAATAGCTACCTTTCGAGATAATGGTGCAATCCTAAAACTTGGTGATAAAATGTATTTACTCAGAAACGCAAAGATAACCTCAAATATATCAATCACAGGCAAGGCTTAAAGAAAGGAATCCATGGAAACTCTGCTGTTCAAGGTTTATTTGAATTCGCATTGTAATAAACAGGAGCTCCCAGCAGGGACGTGTGATAACCTATCAACGATATGCGTAGAAATGATACTTAGTACCGATATCATTAAAAGCATAATTTTGCTTCAAAGACCAAAGGGATTAATGCAACGCAGAATGAAAGTTAAGAGAAATGAGAAATCCGCGATAATGTCAAGAAATAAACACAGTTAAGCGGTGAAAATAGGTCGCTGGAAAAGTGCACCAATGTTGGTGGTAATTTTACTCTAATCCGCTTAATTGATTCCGCGATCACGGAACAGCAGAAAGATTTTGACTTAAAGCTACTGTTCGATCATGGTGAATAAAAATGATGCACTGACTCTAAATACTAATATTTTTACAAGGTTTCTGTAGAGGAATTAGAACGATTCCAAATAAGTGGAGGTAGTGAAAGGTGTACGAGAACAGATAATGTAACCTGGTATAAATCATTCAGAACTATGAAATCTCGCGCACAAGTTTCTGATGGTAGGTCACCTAAGAATAACTTATACGCATCGTAAGCTGAATAGACACTATCCCGGCTAGGAAAGGAGGACATGAAATCATTCTGCAGAATTTGCAACACATAGCAAATAACAGAAAAGACCAACATCTCCGTTTAGTGATCGTCGGTTGTGTGGGACCCTTATCCAATACTAAGGCATGCCACTTTTTATTTTTACTATCATGAGCGCATACACGTGATTACTACATATATAAGTTCCATAGCATCATTGGCAGTACTACATAGCATGAGCAGGTTTTCCTCCACCTGTAAAAATGTTCAAATAATACTGTGTAGAACTCCAAAGGAAGTGGGACCGAGGGATTCCTTTTGTAATTTTCGAAACTTGGAAAACACTTCAAGAATCAGAAAGATTTAGTCATTTTAAAATTAATTCCAGTACGGATGGACATTAAAAATAATCAAGCAACGATACGTTATTGATGAGGCAGTGCCTAGTAATATGTCGGAACACGTACCTAATACAATAGTATCAGCTGAAACGCAGAGGTTACGTGCATTCATTTACAAAATTGCCAGAGAACTATAAAAGCTGTATGCCAGAAGAAATCCATAAAGAAACAGTTTGCGAGGTCGTTTTTATTCTCTTATCAGTCAACGCAAAACATTTCAAAGCACAACTCCATAGAATATACGAAGATTAAGCCCTCTTTTATTTCATTATAAATATTTCTAAGAGTAGGAAAAAAGACCCAAATGTCGTATGCATATAAAAAATAAAATGTTTCAGAAAGAAGGAGAAAATATTTATAATCGCAGAAGGGCTCAATCATGTAAGTGAAGATAGATTTAAATATAATCCTGCGTCTTGGTGGGGTAATTACGCATATGCCGCCTTATCATTAATGTATTGCATCTTGCAACCCAGGCTATCCATCGTCAATGCTGGCACTATTAACAATAAGTAATAGTTCCAATCTCGGACCTAAACTCGGTTTGGTATTTAGCTTAACAATTCTAAGCAACGTTTTTATCACTCCTTCCAGTTCACAAGAGAATCGTAATCGAGAGCTTCTCGGATGAGTTCTCTCCGTTAACAGCGGAAGGCGTAACAAGTTCACAAAAAATTGTCAAGTCAGAAAAGTCTTTCGGCGGAAGGTGATATGGACCTGTGATATATAATGACATCAACTTTCAGTATAAATAAATATATATATATATATATATCCCTCTTTATATATATACTAGCGGGGGTACCCGGCGTTGCCCGAGTGTTTGTTTCCGGGACGGGGGGGAGTTTTAAAAAATGTTATGGTAGGTAAGTAGGAAGGATCAAACCCGGAGTCATGAGTAAAAGATGGAAAATAAAGTGTGAAAAAAAAACCAACATCTGCAACGTTAACAGTTCGGCCACCAAGAAAAGTCCATTCCAGTTGTTTAGGAAAAAAAAAAAACGACTACGGTAGGTCTGCGCGAACGTGAAAATATAATATGAATTTTCCAGCACGTTAACCACTATGCCACAGAGTGCTGCAGCTTAGTTTAGTGATTTTAAATAGCTTCACATGAAAGAACTACGAAGCCAAACCGGTGTTCTCTTCTCAACTGTTCCTTGTGAACGATCCCCAAACGGTGTTAAGTGGTGGCAGGAGGAGGAGGAATTTATAAGAGAGAAAATATTTTACCACTTCCATTGATCTTAATCTCAGCAGAAAAAGTATAGAAATCTAAGATAATCGAGGAATTTGAGAAATAATAAGCCTATAACACACCTCAGATATTGTTCTGCCGTTTTTGTATATTATATTTGCATGAAATATCTTGATTTTTAATCCTATTAAGGTCAAAATCCGACGGGAAAAAATGAGTTCATTTTATTTATATATATAGTGATATATATATATATATATATATATATATATATATATATATAATATTTATTCATATATAAATATATATATATATAAGTATATATATATATATATATATATATATATATATATAGATATATATATATATATATATATATATATATATATATAAATAGGATAACAAGAGTATTAAATGAAGACACAAAACTATATATAGGTAGATATAGAATGGATCATTTATTGAATAATGGAATACAGACAAACTTTGGGGGATAGAAGGGACTCTTTATGCCAGGGCATTTCCAAGCCTGTTTCTTCTCATCAGAAGAGTAGAGAAGGTGCCAGGTAGCATGGGGGAGATGCAGCGTCTAGTGTAACGTTATATATCTATATATATATTTATTTTTTATACGGATATATGTATGTGTATGCGTATATGTGTATGTATATATATATATATATTCTCTGTTTATATTTTTTATACGAGTCAACTTGCCTCTCACTCCTCAACCCCATTTCCTGCTATTATACCCCCCCACTTGTCTGTATCCCTTTCTTTTACACCCCCCAATTATTAGTATTAACAGTATTTACATTATTATTATTGGTAGTCGTGGTGGTGATGTTGGAAGTAGTGGGAGAAGTATTGTTACTACAGTCTTTATTATTATTATTACTTCATTTTTTAACGCTATTACTATTGTTATTATTATTATTGTTTTTATCATCATTATTATTAATATTGTAATCATCATTATAATTGATATCATTATTATTACCCCCGTCATTGTAGCATAACCGCTACCAGTATCTCCATTTTCACTGTTGTTAACAGTAAACTTGAACTTAATTTTATCACAACAATTGGTAACATTAGATTTAATGTTTAATTTTAATGTCACTCTTAATTTTGCCTTTATGTTTATTCTATGTTTCTTTATATTCAGTTTTACATCTATTTTTTTTAATATTCAATTTTACATCTAATTTATTTTCAGCTTTATTATTACTACTATTATGATAATTGTCATTACCATTTTCTTCCGTACAATTATAATTACCCTACTATTATTTGGTATATTTTTACCACTCTCATAAGTAGCTATGATTTCCTTACACCCCCATTTTAACATCAATATGTATACTTAACCTTTTACATCAAGTTATACGCACTCATAGTCATTGCCATCCTAATCTCCGACCGCCCCCTTGTGATCATACTCTCTATATCATAACAGTAGAAACTAAATATATTGCCGCATATTACCTTTCAGTTTTACAACCTTACATACCCCCCAATAAAGCAAAAATACCCACTCTATAGAAAATAGATACCCCGCAAGCCGTCAAAATAAATTACCACACAGCAACAATACACCCCCTATTTAATCATAATGCATATATCCCTTAATCTCAATACTATGTTAATATATATATATATATCATACTATATATAATAATCTTCTCCTTATTTATTTATAATTCAATAACGCTTCCCCCAACATTCTATAATTCCTCTTAATCTTTTTCATCCCTAATGAAAATTACGCTAGACGCCGCATCTCCCCCATCCCACCTAGCACCTTCTCTACTCTTCTGATGAGAAGCAATACGCTTCGAAATGCCCTGGCATAAAGAGTCCCTTCTGTCCCCCAAATTTTGCCTGTATTCCATTATTCAATAAATGATCCATTTTATATCTACCAATATATAGTTTTGTGTCTTCATTTCATACTCTTGTTGTCCTATTGTATAAGCTCCAATAATTACTGTTGAGCTTGGTATTATCCGGATAAGTCTCCTTTTGTGGAATTGATCTTTCTCTTTTCCTTTTACATTAAGCTATATATATATATATATATATATATATATATATATATATATGTATATATATATATATATGTATATATATAAAATATTTTTTATTTATAGAGACAATTATTACATAGTCGCTACACTGAACATTCTCATCTTTCGGAGCAATTTGTTATTTAAAAAACAAGAAGAACATCGTCAGGCGATGGAAATAAAGTTAAGCATTTGGTTCTTAAATGAAAAAAAGTGAAACATTTTTTATTTATAAAATATTAAATAGATAATATTATATTTTTTTGAAAATAAAATAGAGTTTATAAAGGCTTAATCTAAAATATGACAGATATTAGCCACATAAGTTGCAACGTATGTGCCCGAGAGTGGTCAATATGAAGGGCCCCATTGTCCTCCATGGAAACGCTCGTCGGCCTGGAGCTCAACTGACTTTGCACAAACTGAACCAATGGGACTATTTCATCCGTCATATTTACCGGGCGTCTCGTCCAAGTTTCAATGTTGAGATGATGCCGAATCGACCTTAAATGGCTTTATCGCTTCCAGAACTCCAGATTTCTATACTAATGGGATAAATAAATGTATTTCTCGCTGGCAAACATGTGTCAATTCTAATGGTTCTTGTGTCGATTAATAAAGTTTATTATGTAATGATTTTTGAAGAGCGTCAAAAAGCATATTATATATATATATATATATATATATATATATATATATATAATATAAAACTGAATGTCTGTGTGTGCGTGTGTGTGTGTGTGTCTGGTCACGAATAGGCTCCTATATGGTTGACTATTTAAAAAAAACTGATTACATATAATGATAGAAGATATATCGAGACACAGGAATGGATATGTTTGATCTGGCATAACAGTGGTTCATTAAAATTGTGGGGTCTGCGTTCGCGCCTGGTCCACAAAGTATGGAAATAAAAAAGTTAAAAATTAAAAAAATAAAAACGTTTACTAGTGTTTTTGATATAGATGTACATAGTAATACTTTGATAAGTATGTTTTAACTTAAATAGGGATGGTATAATAAAATTGTGGGGTCTGCGTTCGCGCCTGTCCTCCATAGAATAGAAGTAGACAACAACTTTAATAAAGACTTTTCATATCTATCTGCGTTAGTATACTTTGATAATTATGTTTCAGTTTGAAGAAATATGGTATAATAAAATTATGAGGTGTTCGTTTGCGCCTGACCTCCATAGAATGGAAATATGTCACAAAGTTTAACAAGGATTTTTAATATAGATCCACAGAATATTGTGATAAGTGTTTCGGTGTGAACAGGTATGATATAATAAATTATGGGGTTTTGTCTATTTTATTTTTACTTTCATCATATTTTGCTTTAGTTTTGATACCCCCAAATTCAACCCAAATTTACAACCGTTCCTTTTCATAAGCTGTCATACTTTCATAAATCAGAGTCCATTTTCTGTAGGCTGTTTATGAACCCAGTCAACGAAGAGTACTTTTGCTAGTATATATATATATATATATATATATATATATATATATATATAGAGAGAGAGAGAGAGAGAGAGAGAGAGAGACAGAAAGAGGGAAAGATTGAGAGAAAGTGAAAGAGCATTTTTCTTAATGCATATTTCATTAAAGTAGATAAATGTTTATTGTCAAATAATAGAACTTGTGTACCGCTTGTTCCGTGAAATGCGCCCTTCATCCCACCTGTAACAATAACAACAACAACAACAACAACAGTAACAAAAATCATTTAAACTGCGGTTGTTACTGGGAGGCATTGCCAGCCAAGAAAAATAACAGGCACTGTCACCCGTAGGCAAAACGCGCGTACCGTACAGAAGTAAAACTTTTAGTATCTAAAAACTCATTCTTAACATGGGGATTTGATTATTCTGTGCTCTGATTAATCTGTGCATGTACTTAACGTTTCAACATTGTGTCACGAAGAAAAAAACAAACAAAAACACTCTTACTCACCTGACCAATTATTTTCATCGTCTTTAAATATCTACTTTTAAAATTGTCGTAACTTTTTACGGGCATTATCCTCGAATAAAAGCTTAATTTACAGATAAAAAAAATTAAGGTAATATTTTTAATGACTGTAATAATCGAGGATTGTTGTTTACCTAGGATGTTCGTCAACCACCATTAAGTTAGTAAGAATATGTTAAAAAAACCCTACAAGACAATACCTGAGACAATCTAGGATTTTATGCATATATTCAATCCCAGATATCGTCACAGCAGAAAGGAGTGATTGAAGATGTTTGATCTGGCGTGAGAGGGTTCTCGTAAGCCATCATTCTGAGGCTCTTCTCCTTTCTTTGGGAGACTCCTGTTTAGCCGATCTGTCTCTCGTAGTGTCCCAAATTCAAAATCCAACTATTCTTGCTAAAACTGGAACACGTGACATGTGACACGGCAGTTTCTATTCTAATTCTTTTCGGTTCAAAATCACCAGGTCACAGTTTGATATGTGTCTAAACATCACTTCAAATCTCTGTTGTCCACTCATCTCCAGATAGACGGATGTATATATATATATATATATATATATATAAATGCATAAATATATATATATATATATATATATATATATATATATATACATACAGAGAGAGAGAGAGAGTGATAAACAGATACATAGATAGAGGCACATATACAGATAGATAGGCAGATCAATAGACAATTGTTTCTTCTGTCCGCTATTGTCTAACTATTACTTTATTGTCTAACTATTACTTTATTGTCTAACTATTACTTTATACCAGACGAAAAATTCGAAAAGTACTCCGTCGTACGCTAAATATGGCAATAACATTTGATAACTCCTGCAAGAACTAATTGCCCAGAAAACGTTGTCATGTGCACTAGTATATACAGATTGTAAACACGAAATTAGATAAGCTGAATTATATCACCATGAAAGCAGAATTTAACAATAATGTTTACATTAAACTTGAAATGCGTTATTTTCAAGTCTATTCTAAATATATTCAAAGCAGACCCTAAAATAGTAGTATATTATATTTGTTATATTTCCAATATAAATATTCTAGGAAGTAACATATTTATGAAAGTTTGTACATCGAGCAAAATAATGTAAAAGTTCGTATGGTTTTACTACACAAGTGGATGCTCTATAATATATGTGCCTCGATTTCGTAATTCAATATTTGGGATAATTAAACTATGAAAGCAATATCATAAACTTAAAAAATATATCAAATATAAACATATATTATTTAGGAAAAAAACTAACAAAATATTTTAAATGAGGAACACAAAAAATTAATATTTTCGCTAATGCTGTTTCTAGGCAAAGATGCTAAATCTAATTGAATGAAGTTATGAAATATTCATCTATCTGCGATTTAATCATTTCGTCTGTCTATAAAACGACGCCGAGAAAATTGGATTTTCGTCGCTAGAGGTTAATATATTCTAATATAAGATGTGAAAGAGCGCTGTTTCTTTTTCTGTTTATTCCTTATCAGTTTTCGATTCCATTAACTATGATATATGCGTTGTTGAATTTCACTTTATTCGAATTCATCCTGCCGGCATTAAATATCATTTCCTCTTCTCACTATCATCTATTTTAGTCACTTATCACTGACTGAATCACTTTTAACCTATAAAATCAAGTCACTGCATTAGCATCTACATGGACGTTCACATTTTGGTAAAACTTCCTGTTATAAATTTTATAAATATAGTAATTTCGGTAATGTTGGCTATATTATTTGTAAAAAAGATGCATGCAAATATACAGTAAAACAACAAGTTAGAAACTCTTACAAAATGCATATGCTTACGGTTTTCGTGCACTTTGACATTACTAAATAAAAATTAATGTATATTTCCGAGTTTTTTTTAAATTTCTTCAGCGTAATTAACAATTGACGGGATGCACACTGTTTTTACTTTTATAAAAGAAAACTTAATACGAAATTTTAAAGTTTAATATAGTAGTATTCCTGCTAGTGTACTTTGGTTTCGTCATGTTTTGAATCTTTGTATTCCATTTTTAGTTTAATATATTATAACACCTATACATGATTACTGGCTTGCCTGTCAATTATGTTTATTGATAGTATTGATAAGTTCTGAGTTTATTGAAGAGACGGTAGATCAGTACAGGAGATTTCAGTGCAAATAGCATACACCGTAAAATACCAATATGGACTAAAAATTGATATTGTCATCACATCACGTTTTCTATAACGCAACGCCCTATAAATAGCAGTAAAAATTAATCTGCCATAAATCGGTCTCATTTACTTTTATATTTTTACCAGAAAAACAAAGTGTTATATAGTTGTTTATACAAGGAGTTATTAGGTAAACGTGCCTGTTCTTTTTTTCTCATTTATAGCACGCATATGCATAATATTTATAAGTGTTTTGTGATCGCTTAGTAGGTGCATGCATATACGTGTCAATATTTATTTCGGTGTATGTATATACTATTACCAATAGAATGGAATTATATAAGGATGTCTGCATGCTAGTGAGTCGTATACTATAGTATATAACAATATATTGGTATTTATATGTAATGATGGTTTACTAGTTCCTTTAAATGTTCACCGAATTGATACGTGCTTATGTGTATTACATATAACTACAGTTCACAGCAAAGCAAATAAATGTACGTGTGAAACGCTTTTACAAGCAACAAATTAACATCATTGTAAGCTTGACCCAGACAATGAACATACCTTCTTCGTAGTTACTAATATTTCAGTCACTTGGTTTGTTTGTACATTAGAGTTCTGTAACAAATGTAATCTTTTGAAACAACGACAAATCGTAATCTATGATGTTCTATGTGTATGAATACCTATTCAACACGTCAAGCTTAACTGCAACTGTCGTTACTTATTTTCTTTGATACTATGTTACTTTTGCTCCAAACGTTTCAGATAGCTTCTGAACACGGATACCATATACCATATATCTTGTGCTAAAATATCGTTTGGGAGGATCCACGTCTGGCAATACCTCCCTGACTGGTTCTTCCAACTCCTTCCACGTATCTATATAATTATATCAATGTAGCAGAAAAACAGTCATCAAGTATGAATTTCTGATACATATTTATCTTGATATTCGGTTTCTCGGAATTCCAAACGTGTATCGAAATATCTCGTTTTTTATACATTTTCCTCTTATGAATACATCAGGTTCAACATTTCGACCTACTTTTACAATTATAATCTGCTCGCATAGCTGACTCGACGATACTCTGAGTCGGAAAATTTTGTCACAGTAAATTGTGATAGATAATGATGATTAAAATTGCCAAGTCATCAATTTCATCTAACTGTATTTAATTTAAAAAAAAATACATACACATTCGTCAGTGGAATAGAACATACACCAGATGATTATAAAAATATTCAATTAATTAATTGGAATTCTTATTGAGATGAGCATTATTTATTAATTTATTTATTGCGAACTATTATCCTCATCTTTCTTATTGCGGACTCTTATTCTCATCGTTCTTAGTTGTCGTTTCACGTCGTTGATATCACTATTGCTCTAACATTCGTCAGGTTGTAACTGCGACGGGATAGGAACTCCGAATCTCCTAAATGCATTCTCAGCAATTACTGCAATCCATAGTTGTCGTCTCAGCACGATTTCGAGGCACGTGGCGCAATGGATATAGACGTTGGCCAAAATGCGGTGAGACGACAGCAACCATGGATGGCAGTAATTGTTAAGAATGCAGTTAGAATATTCGGAGTTTCTATCTAGTCGCAGTTACCACCTGAGAAAGGTCAGGGGAATAGTTGACCGAAACGTCGTGGAACAAGAACTAAGAAAGATGAAGTTAATAGTTTGCAATAAATAAATTAATAACCTTGAGTTGTTGTCATGTATTTTCATCGGAAAAATAAAAAAAAATCTTGTAAGAAAAGAAAAGAGGCATAGTCAGGTATTTTTTTTAAATAAAGCATATAGTATAACTCACAATGTGCGTTAATTTTCATTTGCCATCTGTGTTTCATGACAAAAAGCTGTTCACACCAATACTTTTTGCACGAATTAAAATTGTATAGTATTTCTCTTTTTATCGGTGATATCAAATTATATTAATATTATTCTTTGCAAGTCTAAAATAATTCTGAATTGTATATTAACTCCGCTTGAATCCTATAGGCGTTTTACTGAATGCGTTAGTGAAAATTAATTGGTGCATTTATATTAATTGTATTTCATATTTCGGGACAGCTATCTTGTGTTTTCTGGAAAGCTATCATATCGTTTATTAGTAGTATAATTTTAAACTGTGTAATAATTTCATTTTTGCTGTCCGGGTTATATAATATATGTAAAGAAAACAAAATAATTATTAAAAATAAAATTTCATACTGTGAGCTTGTTAAATGTACTCAATGTATAAGATAAACTTATTTTCTATTTTAGAGTAATACATTAAAGAAATAGACAATTACAAAGAGAGGGGGAGATTAAATCTGCACCACTGCCAACTTTTATAACCGTAAAATACATTTTTACTTCAATAGCGTTCTGTAAAAATCTCATTTGCTTGTATGTCAGCTAATAACAACTAAGAAACGTATTAGGTTTTGTTCTAACACATTACGCTTACTTTCAATTTATCAAGATAATCAGTTGTTACTTATGAAATAACAGTTTTGGATATTAAAAAAAATCCGAACTGTTTCACGTAATGGTTTCCCAGGCATATTTGTCAAACAACTTTTTTTCTTACATAACAAACACACACACACGCATACACACACGGACGCGCGCACACAAACACATACAGACACTCACACACACACACACACACACACACACACACATATATATATATATATATATATATGTGTGTGTGCAGACAGATATTGTTAAATAGCACGGAGTGTTTTTGCTTAATGATCTTCAAGATTTTAAACGAAACAGTAATGAAAACTACCAATAGACGACTGAATAAAATCAGTTGAATATACTGTAACAATAAAAAGAACACAGGGACAAAAACGACTACGGGGCTTTCCTATAAAATACGATCGAGACATTTGAATGATTATTCAAATAAATCATTATGCACAACAACAAATATTGCTATTTAGCAATATATTTCTGAATAGTAAATCATGCTGGCTTAAATAAACAATATATATATATACATATATATATACATATAAATAAAATAAAAAAGCTATAGCAAACATCTAAATGACTACTTTAAACACAGTTCCTGATTTCAAAAAAAGAAAAACTAAAAGATTCATCTGCCTTACTTTTAATGCTAGGTTTATTTATGGTGTCTTTTAAATTCAATACAAATCCTCCTAAATTTGCTGATGAGGAGACCGTGCTTACCAAAAAAACTATATATAATTGTTCTACATAACTTCATGTATACCACAAATAAAAAGCAGGGATTTCCGAAACGATCGTACAGATAATTGACTTTGTTGTTGTTCCTTCTTATGAAACTGATTTTTAATTTAATTAAAATTTGATTTTTAAATTTAAAAAAAAAAATTTTTAATTTTTAAATTGAAAATCACTTTACTTAATATTGAATTAGCTCTAGGACATTTAACTATCGAGCTTATTATATATCTAAATTACAACGAGCATTTCCTGTATTTTAATTAAACTAGTAATTTCACTGTTACATTAAAATACACTTAGCTCTTTAGACTATTATTCTAATCTCCTTTAAATTATATATATATATATATATATATATATATATATATTTATATATATATATGCGAAAACCCAAACAACAAGAATACGATTACACTATATTTGTATTTTTTAGAATGCTACAATTGTTTCGACATCGACTTGACAATTTTAGACTTTAAATTATTCAAGAATTATTGAGGTTGCCATTTCATCAAATTCTAGAAAGAAATACAAGTTTAATATGTATCCGAACAGAGTTTCCTCCTGTTATCTACAGTAGTCTGCAATGTGATCCGTCTCATCTTGTTTTGATAAATCCTCTTCCGGTGTTTATAAAATATTTTGGGCCCTTTTTTTCGTATTTCTGTTTTAAATTATTCTGAAAAAAAATGTTAAGTATGAACTACCTTGAACCGTGACATGATTCTGAATTAATAATCTCTTTAGTGTACTAATTTTATTAATTCTGATTTTTCTGATCTATTTTGACCTTAAATTATATCCGATGGTGAGGCCCCAGCTTGTGGGCTTTGGGGAATGTGGAACCACCATTCAATTGCCATTGCTTCCAGGTCCACTCTGACTCGGAGTTGTAGTACCTGTTAGGGTCCGAACTATGGGTTAAATAGAAACCGACTTAAAAAAAACAAACAAATATACTCTCTTAAAAAATTGTTCTTCAAAATCACTGGATTTTGGCATTAAATAATCCAAAAGGGTTGATATGCCGTAAAACAAAACAACCAACCAACCAACCTAAAATCTGATCTATTTGTTTCTCGATTTCAAGTAATTCGGGTTGATTTCACGTTGTATGTCTGTTCTAACCTCTCCCGAAAAAAAAAAAAAACGGTTTCGTATCTTGTGCTTTTCCGGTGTTACATATGATTTTAATTTTTTTAATTTTTTACCTGTGGAGTCTATTGCTTTTACAAATCTACTGCAATGCAATTCCTTTCTGTACAATAAAATAAATAAAATAAGATTAAATAAAAATAAAATGAATGAATTTTTATTCACTACTAGTAGGTTAGGATGTTGAATATTGGTATTTATTATTGTCATCTTTTTTGTACACTTCGAGGAAATAATCAGTAAAATGTGTTTGAAGGGGGATAATTCTGAATGGTTAATTTTATTTATTCAACGATAGTTGGCGTTTTCATTAACTGTATCCCAAAAATGTACACTTTATTGTATGATAAGTCATACTCCACACACCCGGGCAACGCTGGGCCGAAATGCTAGTATATCTATGAATGTGAACTTGTCTGTGTCTGTGTGTTTGTCCGTCTGTCTCTCTGTCTGTGTGTCTGTGTACATCTCCCTACGCAATAACTCTGTCAATTTTTAGTCTACAGACTCGAAATTTTACATACAAGGTATTGAGATTCAGTTAGTTGTATATTTTACTAGTTTTTGAATGTCTTTAGATTTTAAGTTAACGGTTTATATTTCCGATCCCTGTGCAATTCCTTCATCTAGACGTTATTCGTCTTTTGTTTCTACGATTTTACGTTTGGATTTACCTTAGAGACCTTTTTTCTTATGACTGGGCTGTTACTTCAATATTTTTTTTCAAATGGATTATTTTGATTACAAAGGGGGTATCTACTTTTCATACGAGTTTATTAATGAATCCGAACTTTATAGTGGGTTTGTCGTTTTCCTTATTAATCTCCGAGAATCTAATTGAGTTAGTCCTGTTAAAGGTAGGTAACTGCGGAGTATTAAATTTTTCTTGTTTCGCCAAACTTTCACAAGAAACACTAGACTAGCTGAAAACATTATCAATAATTTTCCCCACTCTTTATCTGTGCCTAAACCTAAACATAGATTCCATGATCAAAGCTTCTTTCTTAGAACTGCACGCCTGTTGAATTGTCTTCCGTTTTCCTGCTTTCCAGCTGTCTATAATATGGTTGTCTTCAAGTCCAACGTAAACAAGTTTCTCATGAGCCGTTCCACTTAAGTTAACATATTTACCGAACTTCCATTACTATTGATTACTATATTGTCCTTTTGACTACTCTACACTCTTTAACCCTTATGCTTGAGTGGCCGATCGGCCTTGATAAGTAATGACGCCCATGTAAAAAAAAAGATTCAGAGCATCTATGTTTTTCCAATATCATATTTGATGCAATTACTTGTTCGTACTCATCATTTTTTTTTTACGAGATTAATAAAAGAAAAAAACACGTCTAATCAATGCCCCTAAAGATTGAATTGCCATTCATTTTCAACATTATACACTACTAACAACTAGATAATGACATTTTTTTACTGTTGACTTTACCGAAGTTTGATCTTAATTTCCATAACTAATATACAATTTAAGTTATTAAAATCCGTCCTATTTCGTGTAGCCGTTTAGTTTACCTCAAGTTTATTTTATTACTTTCTCAGTTATTAAACTCTTTCACCTTTCGAGTTTTCATTCTTAAATTTGTGTGTTCTGCTCATTTTTACTGAAGGTGTCTAGTGTCAAACAAAAAGAAGAACACAACGGCATGAAGGGATTGGATCAGACAACTACGTAGAAATAATAAAAAAAATTCGAAATAAAATCATCACTAGTGTATAAGGGTAGGCCATATAAACTTAGTAACCCCAAAAGTTTTTTACTTAAACTATACAACATATTACATATTAAAGTCTAAAGAAGAAAGTTTAAACAAAAAAATCGGATACCGTCAGGTTGTCCTCATTCAGAAGTTTATAAATGTCTTACTCTGGCGACTCAAAACCTGGGTAGAATACACTTAAAATATATATCATCACTAGAAAAAAATAGTAAAAAATAGGAAGTATATACGAATGCTCGATTACAGAAATTTTAATCGTGTTGTTTAATATCTGAGACAATTTATCTGGCTTAGCTTTTATTGATATATGTACATTGCCATTGGCTAATAGATTTTAATGTATTAACCCTTTGGAAAAAATTTCTAATATATATATATATACATATATATATATATATATATATATATATATATATATATATATATATACTAGCGTGAGTGGCCGGCTTTGGCCGGGTGTTGGAGGTGTATGTTGAACAAAAAAAAAAGTGGTAGTAGAGACGGCAGGCTCGAACCCGTACAGCAGAGGAAGAAAAGAACGTGAAAATGACCACCGCAAAAACAGAAGTGACGTAGGTTTAAATTAAAGTTAGACAATCTAAAAGAGGAGATGACTTTAGAAAATATCGGCGAAAAAAGCGACCCCTTCCTGTAGAAAAGTGCCCAGTTGAGGGCATTGATATTAATTTTTTAGCAAATTTTTGGATATTTATCGTCTGAAGAGTCGATCATCAAAACGATACTAATCTTGTAAAAATCTGTCGCTTATGTCGAAAGTTTTAGGCCGACATATACACTTACATACATACATTTATATATTGGTAGCTAAAATTTTCGACGCAAACCGATTAAAAATCTGGCCCTATCTCGGAATACCCTTTATGTCAAATTTCAAATGTTTAGACTAGAAATTGTCTGAGTAATTCGCTAGAGACAGCAGAGGTCATTTTTTTTTTAATTTGACCCCTATTATGATCCCTTAACATTTATGTTGCTGGGCTCAAATAAAGTTATCAAGTTTGATCCATGTCCAAGGAATCAATATATAAAATTTCAAGTGTTTCTACACAAAATGAGCGGAGGAGCTCTCAAAAGTCAAATATCTAAAATGTCAAGCGTTAAGATCCAAAATTTCGGAAGAGTTTGGTAGAGTTCTCAAATCGTTGAACGTTGACCCCTTAATAGCGAAATTTTTGGCCGACCCCGATCACATCGATTTTCCCAAATCTCAGTCCCCTGTATATCAAATTTCAGAGTTATTGTGTAGGGAAATGTACACAGACAGACAGACAGACAGACAGACACGCCCACAGACACACAGACACGTTCACTTGTGTGTATATATATATATATATATATATATATATATATATATACGGCTCTTTGTGTGCTTAGCTTCGTAGTATAAATCTCTCATCTATCTATCTCTATATATATATATGTATATATGTGTGTATATATATGTGTGTGTGTATGTATGTGTGTGTGTATTTGCCAACGTATGTGTACTACTCCTATATAAAAGATCAAACTGCCTGCGTAAGTGGATCAACTCTACCTTTATATCTCCTTCACATGCATACATATCTGTTGCGACTGGACGAGGGTTAAAAGCAATAAAATTATTTCTCGGATTTTATTCGGAAGAATGTCTCATCAACTTTCTCGTAAATTGTGCTACGCCCAAAAACTCTTCATTTTTTTCGTCCACATTTTAAAAGCATTTTACCGATATATTCGTTCTGCTGCACGACACACAAACGGCACGACGTACGAGAGAATAAAAAGCACTAAAAGCTACTTTCGCCGGCCATGTATTGTCAGCATTCTTTCTATTTTCAGTCCTCCATTAACAACGATGCCTTATCGATTCGGTGATACAAGAAACGATACTGAATATTCCAAGCCAATTTTATTTTCTTATACAGAAATGCATTTTTATAATTCATTTATTTGTAAATTTTTTTATTGCAATTGTTTCAATTTTATTTATATGATTAATTATATATTATTTATAGTTTAAATGTACTGGTAAAAGTGTATTACGTTAAATTTTACATGATAGTTTTATTTAACCGTTCATCCGATTAACGCTTTACAATATCGCTTGGTAGATTTTATCTTACTATCTGTGCGTTGTCGTGAACCGAAATTCTCGTTTTTTTTTGTTTATTTACTGATAATAATCAACTAGGCGTCAAACTATATTCACAAAAAAAAATATCTAAATTAGCTGCCTCTCGGTAAACTATTAACTTGTACGTGAAATGAACAAATAACTACTTCTGTACTGCGCAAAACATAGAGTTAAGCATTGACATTTAATCTTCTCATGAAACAAACTGTTTGGTCGGAAGTCACGTACTATTATAAACTATTACTAAGGCACTATGTTATATTTAAAATTTCTACACACTTTCCCATTAAATCACGGTTCCCGTTACGTAACGGTGTATGCCATACTTTACTGCTCTAAATATGTTCGTTATCGTTTGTCCTTGAGCTACTCTATTCATTAAAGAAGGTACCACTTATATTAATTTAACGGAATTGTGCCATTTAATTCATAAGAAGATGCTATATGGTGAGAAAATAAAAGAATGTATTTTGCTTGGATTATTCTTACAATTATTTCAAGCATTGATGTTATTCTCACAACGTCCCGGCGATTTAGTCTCCTACCTGCTTCATCGAACTTGGAAACCGTCTCCATAGACTTTTCTTCTTCATCCCCTGATATTCCTTCATCAGAGTGTTCTTGGTTATTTACATAAGGGCCAAGAGAATGGGAGCTGTCGCTATTTTCATCACCGTTACTGTCTTCAGGATATTGATCAGTAGTTTCCTCATCTTGTTGCACCCACATTTCAGCATCATCTGCCTTAAGTGATTTAAGAAGAGCGTGGTTGGTCGGTAACCGTTTGGTTTCATGAATTATTTTTAGACCAGATGTATTCTCTGATTCTTTCAGTTCAGAAGCCTTTAGCGCTGGAAATAATTAACCCCATTATTTTCTTAATGTGCTTGCTCGAACTTGATCCATACACTTGGGAGAGAAAATATGGCATTTTTTATAGTAAAATGGCGCTGAAAATCGCATATACTCACGGTACTATTTATCATATTCATCATGAAAACATTTCTGTAGAAACATTTTAAGTTCCAAATAGTCCCTTGATCCATAGGTTGAATGAGAGATGTTACATTAGGTGGTAAGTAGCACACAAAAATATTCCCGCAAGATGATACTAGTTCTGACTCAGGAGGATGTGCTCTATAATTGTCCAATAGAAGCAAGCACTTTGAATCAGATTTACCTAATTCAAGAAAACGCCTCTGGACAACAGGCACAAGTTCTTGCAAAAGCCATTTTTTAAACAACTGTTGATTCATCCATCCATTTCGTGAAGAATAATTAATAGGATACTGGCAAATGTGAAACTCATTTTAATGCTCGGGGACATATTGATTTGCCGATGAAAAGAAGCTTACGTTTATGAGTTCCAGAAGCATTAGCGCATACCATCACTGTTAGCCTTCCTTTATTTAATTTGAATCCTTTTATTTTCTGCTCCTCGGATCCGGCTAAAGTTTTTGCAGGTAAGCACTTCCAATTTACGCCACTTTCATCAGCGTTGTAAACATCCTCTGGTGTTAAACCATAATCGGCAATTATCGTCTTGAATTTGTTACAATAATTTGATGCTGTATATGTATCAGCACACCGTTGTTCGCCTGTTATTGTTAAATGTCTTATACATTGTCTACTCTTAAAGCTCCTAAGCCAGCCTTCACGGAATTTCATATCTTCTGCGATATTCAACTCTTCCTTAAGAGATTTTGATTTAGCAATTAACATGGCCCCAGATATTGCTACACCTTCATTCCGTTTTGCTACAAACTACTCATAGAATATTCGATCGAATTCAACTTGCTTTGGTCTGCGAAGAGTCCGTCTTTTGACATGTCTTTTATTTGAAGAGAAAGGAGCAGCCTTCAATATTTCCTCATTTTTCTTTTTGCTGTAAAACAGTGTACTTCTTCCAATCTTATAATCTCTCAATATAACGCTATTTTCAACTCCAGCATCTAATTTTACTATAATCTGACGTTTTACGAGTAAAGTCAGTGTCACTTGTTTTTTTAGAGTTGCAAGTCATTGTTATGGGTTGTTTTACACTATTTTAAATATAGCAATCTGAAAAAAAATTACAGTAAGTGTAAATTTATTATCAATAGCTACTCTATATTAATTACATAGTACCAATATTAACATTTCCGCGCAATATCTGACTAAGACATAAAACAGTTTTACTGCAACTCCGCATCAAACATGCTAATACAATTTCAGTGACGAGACAGTTCAAGTTTAGAGAAAGTCCAGGTTTAGAAAAGTCCAAATGAGAGGCAGTCCAACATTTGAGGAAGTGCAAATTAAAGGCGTTTTACTGTACTTAAAACTGCTATTTGTTTGAAAGCATTAATATACAAAATATAGTTTTAGTAGATACGGCAAAAATGTTTAAGAAGAAATACATCTGACTAAGCAGTACATCTGCTTATATTATGTATTTACAAGTTTAACATGTTATGATAACTCAGGCCTTCCGATTGATTTCATATTAGCTATATGTTTAAAAAACACGTTCTCTTATAATATTCAAATTGAATAATTTAATCGGACGAAAAAAAATCCAAAAAAATGCGTATGAGCTACGTTAAATAGCATTTGATATATATTTTGCGTAAAAATACTTAAGCTTAAATATATTCCCCCGACCCAACTGCTACACTCATACAATGTTTCTACTATGCGGTTGGATGGTATTTTTTTGGAAAAAACCCTGGAGAAATACAAATGAAAATATAGCTAGGGGTCAGCCGTGCTATGTTTATTAAGGAAACACAACACACTTTTAATATTAAAAAAAATATAAATACTATTTAAGTTTATTTTCTACTTTTTTCCTAATTGTGTAGCATTTAGGAAGAAGTAGTCCTAGTAGATTACCCCCCCCCACACACACACACACACACACCCACACAAAACACACCCACACCCACATCTATATATACATATATATACATATATATACATATATATGCATATATACACACATACGCACACATTATATACATATACATATATATATGTATATATATATATATATATATATATATATATATATATATATATAGTAATTTGTAAAATATATATGGCGATTAAGCTACACTGAATATTCTGCGTTTCATCCATTCTAGGATTCCCCAGGCTTTTGCCCGAATTTTGTGGTTGTTTATCGTTTTTAAATGGTCCTTTTTTATTGAGGATTTAGTTGGCCAATCAGCTTTTTAGTATCTACCGCGCCCCTTCCTATCAGCCAATGAGCATGCATTTTATCGGACAAAGGATCTGTTTTAAAACTAGGTTAGTGTTCTTTTTTATTGTTAGTTTATATATAAATATATATATGTGTACCTACATATAGGCATATATATATATATATATATATATATATATATATACATATATGTGTGATCGTTTATGTATGTTCATATTTATTTTATTTATTTATTTGTTTATTTACTATTGTTTTTGTTAGTTTTAAAACTATTTTGTATCGCTATCCTAGAGTACATTTTATTTTGTGAACACAGTATCTCCTACAGTTTAAAGTAAAGGACAGAACATTTTTCATGAAGGCATAATCTACATGGCTCGTCTGGATGCCGACACGTGGTAGCTTGTCTTATTATTTTCCATTCGACTTCCGGCAAATGTTCGCTATCTTTGAGTTCCCAGTATTTATTCGCTAGTGTTGTTTTTATGCGGTGTTTTCTTTTTAATGTACTTTTGTGGTCATAGTATCGGGTTTTGAAATCTAAGCAAGTTATGCCTACGTAATATTTCTTGTTATTCGGGTTTTCTTTCGCAAATATTGTTGCCTGATAAACTACGATTTTAGTTAGGCATTTATTTTGACCTGGGCAAAGTGTGCGGTGTCTACATTTGCATTTTTCTTGTTCGTTATTAGTGTTTTTTATTTATAGTATGGTTGTTCTTGTCCGGAGTTGGTTTATTATTATTATTATTATTATTATTATTATTATTATTATTATTATTATTATTTCTGCTAGTGTTAGTTTTATTTTTGTCAGGGTGATTACTTTTTTATTGTTTATTTTGGTATTGTTAACATTGTTTTTATTTAGTATTTTGTTATTATGTGCTTTAATTATCATCTCTAAATTTTCGCAACAACTGTAGGATAACTTTATTTTATTGAAGATTTTGTGTAAGGGGTTGGTTGCAGGAAAGTGTTTTTCAATAGGATCTAGAAATTTCTTGCCAAGTTTTGTTTTAACATTTGGTTGTATGAGTCCGTATACCAAATTATAGTGCTTTTTCTTTCTTCTCCTATTTTTAATTTTATTATAGTTATTAGTGTTTTGTTGCTTTTTTTTGATATCGATATTTTTGTATCCACTATTTTTTAGGGATGGTTCGTAGATATTGGCTGACCTGTTAAATTCATTTTCATCGCTTAAGTTATTAATGAGTCTACTTACGATCGAGTTTTGAATGTGTTTTATAATTGGTGGTGGGTGATTGGACTTAGGGTTTACGTAAATTGGAGTAGTGTTGTCTTTTAAGTAGGGTTCATATGTGTATTTATCTAAGTTTAACGTGATGTCCAGGAAGTTTGTTATTTTTATGTTAGCTGATACGTCTGCTTTTAGGCCTTATTTAGGCAAATATACATGCGTACGTTAAAGTTGACAAAGAATTCACGTGTTATTATCCATTTTACGATATCTTTAACGGAAAATGGATAAAAAGTGACAGAAATTAATTCTAATATTTAAAAAACTTCTGAAGTCAGTACTATATATTTTAACCAATATATAATCAATAGGGCAGAAATACTAAATTATCACTGGTATTATATTTACGCATATATTACAACGGGGATCTGGCGCGGAGATGGTACTTAATATCAAGTACAGTATAATAATCAATATGGAATTGGCTATATGTTTACAATTAATACAAAATATTCAAAAAAACTAAAATACAATATTTAAGCGTACGTTATGAATGCCATTATTATATATTAAGTTAATATGATGATCAATAGCGTATATAGTTTAAACATTGTTCTTTTTATTAAATGTGCTTGAATTAAAATGTCATACTTGAATATACTGTACGACCGTAAAACCCAGGTCGGCGTTCACATTCCACTTTGACATTCATACACAACACTCTTATATATATATATATATATATATATATATATATATATATATATATATAGTGGTCAAGGTCTGGTGTGGACGTGTGTTAAAAGCACACAGATGTCTTAGCGTCCTGTTGTATTCTCCCAGACAAATCAACCCCACGTGCACGTCGTGACCACTGCCACGCGGACGAGGTTCTGATGAAAGGTTCGTGTCTTGCACCATATAACTGGACTTCCACTGCCTTATGGGCCAATGTTCTTTCATATAATCAAAAGGCTAAGGGTGAGGGAATCCTGACAGAAAGCTTCATAGGAGCTTAGAATCTTTAAGCTGCGCCATGCAACACCCACCGGCGTGTGGAATATGCTATGGTGCCCAGCAACGTAAGTCCCAATCATGGATCAAATGGCATGATGGGTGGAGAGGGCTCCGTAAGCCGTGGTGAAGGCAACCTCTCTAGGTAACCTTGATATAAAAGCTTGCGCGACTGCTGCATCCAATGGTGATGAATTGCTCTTCTTTTTGGTTCAATGTGGCAATTGTTCAGAGAGCGGGGTTGTCTAGCTGCATAGTCCTTCCACACACTAAAAGGCTTCAAGCACAGGCATTACTTGATATGTAATAGAATACATATTTCACCATCAGGGTGTATCTTGATAACAAAAAGGCTGACTGTATCCTAAAACGGCAAAAGAAACAATCGATGAGGACTGATGCGGATATAGACGTCAATGGAAATTAACCCCATGGAACATCCAAGGTCTAGACCGGCAGGTGTTCAGGGTACCACGGCCTGGACCTGGTCATCAGCAGACGAGCAGGTTTGTAGCAATGCCCATAGAAGTGACCATCCCGCACGTGCTGCTAGTGGCGCTCATGTCTGCTTCTTTTGAGCCAGTAATGTATAATATAAAAATACACACACACAAATATATATATATATATATATATATATATATATATATATATATATATATATATATATATAGGATATGACCGATTTTTCATTTGGCTCTATCTTCGCAAGCCCAAAGAGCCGACTGTTTTCACTAGAACAACTTCTGCCACATACAACCCTCCCCCACATAGCGCGGATCAGTAACTGAGTTAGCACCAAAATTGCCAAAAATTACGACCCGCAGGCCACCTGAGACTGGCATCGTATTTAATCCGGTCACTGAAACTCTTTTAAATAAATTGTGAAAATAGTTAAGAAAAATCATAAAAAAATAAATGTGTAAAACTGGTATCGTGTTTTTAGTTTTATTTTGTTATTATTCAACAAATAATTAATGAATAATAATTTAAATATTCTATTTAAAAAAATCCTATTTAAAAATCATTATAAAACACGTCGAACTCATTTTTGTTAACATTTTGGCCCGCGCAACCGAAAAGGGGGTAATATGCCCCCCCGTTTGAAATCCGTGGAAGAGACACTTGGCATATGTAGTAAATGATACCATGAGATGTCTTTTACAAAACTAAGATTTCATTTGACGGGAACCCAGGTTATATAGCAGGATAAGTGATCTGATTGATGGATAAAAATGACTTTATATTAAATTTTGTAAATAACATTCAATTTTATGCTGAGTGCACTTCTGCGTCTGAATTCCATTTATAAATCATAATGTACTTCATTCTTCTTGTATTTTATTATTTTTTTTAGAAAAAAACATGTTTCTTTAAGTGACTGCGTTCTTGTGTCTATAAAGCTAAGACGTATTGGATGTGTTGGTTAATGATTAGATGTGTATTCGTGGAAAACTTTTTTTCAATCGATCATACGTTCCACTATTTATGTATATGTCGTTCAAGTATTAGAAATAAATGAGGACGTACAACACCAAAAATGATGGTATTCGCTTATATATTAAGCAAGGATGTCTAATAAATACTGTAGGAGTTGATTTTAAAATTAAAAAAATATCCATTGAAACATAACAAGATAAAACTGAAAGTACAGTGTTATCTCATTATCTGTATTTAAGCGTATTGTTTATCTGAGGACAAAAAAGAATAGGTAAGTTAATGTATGTATATACAAATACATGTACACGTGTATATATATATATATATATATATATATATATATGTATATGTATACGTACATGACATATATATATATTTAAAATATATACATATATGTATATATTTTAAATATTTATAAATATACATATATGTATATATATATGTAAATATTTTAGTATATACGATATATGTATATATATATATATATATACATATATATATATATGAATGAATGGAAATGTATAAAAAGGAATACGAAAAGTATAAAAGCTTATAACTTTTCTTTATTCCTTTTCAATTGGTGACGTGCAGGAATACAAAATAATATTATGAAAAAAGATTAAAAACTTTCTTTACAAGTACATAATTTTCGACCGATGCTTCAGTCTTCATCGGTGTAGTGAAAGTATGAGCATGCACGGGGAAAAGGGGAATGTAAAAAAATAAATAATATATATATATATATATATATATATATATATATATATATTTATTTATACACGTTTACTTTTTATGTATCTTGACAATTATAATTGTTATTTAGACCTATATTCACCAGTGGTGCATGCTTACACAATAATCAGTGTAGGTTGAAAGTCCTGCAGGTAATGTAATACGATTTTGAATATAAAATACATATTAATGCAAAGCAAAGCCTATAAAATCTTGAATTATATAGAAAAATGCGAGCATGTAAAGAAATATGGTTAAGATTAAACTTCGAAAATTAAAAGCACTAGTTGTTTAAACTGGGAAATAAAAGACTAGATATTCTAGTAAAAATAAATTAATAAAATTATAACTGAAAACATTGCAGCATTAAGAATTATTTTCAATATTCAATTTACCATTGCATAATCAATTTCGAATGCTGCAATATTTTAAGTTATGGATTTATTATATTTTTTCCAGAATATCTTCTCTGTTTCTCTTCCAGTTTTAACAACTAGTCTTTTTACTTATCTCAGTTTAATCTTGACCATATTATCTTTCATGCTTGTATTTTTTCATGTAATAGTATATGATTGTCATGGTTCCTTTGGTAAATTTAAGTCGACAGTTTGCTGTTTCTCTGATTTCCCAACGGTTTTGTATTCATGCATTTACAATTTGAATGGTTCCGTGAGGACTGACTTCTTTATATTATGATTACGGACAATAATATCACGACTAACACGGTCAGTTACAAGTACTACTCCGCTTTTTCTTACGGGAAGAAAACATGCTAAATTCGTTCATAAAATAATTGATTCCGTTTGAAATTTAATTTTATTCCTGACCTTATCGAACTCGACCTAACCATTGTAAAAGCCCCACTCAATATTAACACATTATTGTTACTTACCCAAACTATTATATATCCATATTATTTTCTGTAGAATTATGTATCTTATTGTTTATGATTTCACCGAGGCTTGTTGCATTTCCTTAATCTATTTAATAATCACTTTATGTAGATTTTTTGCCTTGGCATCACAAGTGTGTTCTGATATGTCAAAGTATAGAATTTATTATCATATTCCGTTATGTGTGGTGTGTGCGAATTTTTTTTCTTGCTTCATATTCTATTTAAATATGTCTCTAGAAATTTGAAGTATACTATTTTTGTTATGGCTTGTACTTTACCGATGCGGGATATTTGCAATTTATTGTTATTTCCCCCACCCTTTATGTTTTATAGGTTTCGTAAGGTCAACATTTTTATTTAAAGAATTTTGATCCAATGTACATAACTTGTTTTGTGTAAAAAATATTGACTGTTCTATTTTTCATTATTATTCGTTTTTTGATATTTTTTTATTTTTAGAATTTAGATTTTGGATATTTTTATTTTTAGAATTTAGATTTAGGATATTTTTATTTTTAGAATTTATTTTTTTGATATTTTTATTTTAAGAATTTAGTTTTTGGATATTTTTATTTTTAGAATTTAGTTTTTTAATATTTTTTATTTTTAGAATTTTTTTCTTTGATATTTTTTTTTTACAATTTAGTGTTTTGATATTTTTATTTTTAGAATATAATTTTTGATATTTTTATTTTTAGAATTTAGTGTTTTGATATGTTTATTTTAGAATTTAGTTTTTTTATATTTTTATTTTTAGAGTTTAGATTTTTTTCTTTGTTCGTTGGTATGATTTATTAGCTTTTTCTAATAAGACATTTTTAATAATGTGTTTTACTAGTTTTTCCTATTCAAAATTTTATATTCTATGCGTGAATTTTTTGTTGTCCCTGGAATTTTTTATCATAGTTGTTTGGATATGTGTATTTAATTTGAAAGTAATGTTCTATTTACTAGATTTTGTATAGGTGAATGATATATTTGGCTAGTTTAAATCAAAATCATGATACACGTTTGATCCTTGTTTTTTGACTTTGTAATTTACTCTTTGTTTTAGTAATCTTCTATATATATAAAAGCCAAACGTCTGTGTGTATGTATGTATGTATGTATGTTTGTTTGTAACGCTAAAACTTTTGAAAGACGGAACCAAACTTGACAAATTTGATATCATATCGAAGCCCCATCACCCGGATGACAAATATCGAAATTTCACGTCAAACGGACCACTAGAAGTTGGTCAACTGATCAGTTATCTTCGAGGGGGCCCCCAACAAAACCTGTCATTATCTATATATATAAAAGACAAATGTTTGTTTGTAACGCTAAAACTGGAGATGAAAGATTCCTCTCCCTTAAGAATAAAACATATGTTCAATATCTGCTTTTGTTTTTTTCATTGTTTATACGGTCCCGGGTAGCTCTGCTAGTCTACAATAAAGGCCATCACGTACGCCTAAAAGCCAACGATACTCCTGACGAAGGGAGCATCTCGAAATATTGCATCACAGACAAATAACCTGACAACCTACCGCAAGTAAGATAATTCTACATATAAAAGAAATGTATAAAATACATACGTAAATCTGTTACATTTTTGCATTGATCTGTCTTCTATAATTATAACTTTCTTTTTATATGTATTTATCCTGTTATTTAATCCTTTGCAACATATGCTTTAATTTATTTAGCTATTATCATCTGTTTTTTAGTTTTTAATTCATTTACTATGCAGTACATTTTATTTGCTTATTCTTATTATCCTTATACTATCACATTAGAAAAATGACTAACCATTCTATATTTAATACGATGCACCCAGAATATTACATTCTAAAATATACGTTGCTACATATTCGGAAGCTTATTTGTAATTTATAATCCTATGCAGATAAATGATACACATAATTGATTACTCACGCCCCAGTAAATGGAATATAATTATGCTTACTATATTACATATATCTCAGTCATCAAATTGAAGATTATCTTCGTTAAGTATATTATCATTTTAGTGTCAGAAATTGAAAGCGTTACATTTACAATAAACAGTTAAGATGCAAAAATATATTTATTTTCAACTTTATTATCATGAGTATATCTTTTATCGTCGATTCCTTTAAAGTACAACTTCTGATATCGGAAAATGTAATATTCGATCTTCAGATCGTTGAGTCAGAAAACTTAAAACCGAACTATAGTTCATATTTTACATTTTATATACATATTTTGCTATATAAGAGAGCCAAACATGTGTGTTACTAATGTAGATTGGTCTATATATGTCTAAAGGTGAGGATGTATGCGTGTGTGTGTGTGCGTGTGTGTGTGTGTGAATACACTTCTAAAACTATATACTCAACGAATTTTTGGTCTACATACTTGAGCTTAGGTATATGAAGTATTCACATATGTGGAAAAATCTTAATAACATTATATCCGGAAAAAAAGCTACTAAGGGGTAAAAATTAAACGATTGATACTTGTCGGTCATCGGACTTTTGTCTCTCAACTGTTTCACAACTGCACATGAGCGAATCGTTAATATTAAAATTATATGATGTAGGCTTAATAATACATTTTACATTCCATATTAATTTGATCTAATTGATATCATACTCCATTCAGTGTTTAAGGTTTTAGTTTCGATATCATCTAGCGTATATTTTCTATCCCCCAAAAAGTGAACTATTCATAAAAAATAAACATAATACTCGCATGCATATATGGCTTAGTTTGATTCCATGTTTAACTTCATTTTTTATAAATTACCCTTGCATTTGGTATTCATTTTATAATAAATAAGAGATTTACATTCGTTAAAATATAGTATTGATGCGTATTTTCGGACAGCGCTAAGCTGGGCGGCTCACTAGTAAATAGTTAAAACGAAAATGAACATACTATATGATAACTTGGATATAGATTAAAAACAGAGCCGGTCGAAAAATTCATACGTGTTTTTATGAGGGGTATGTGGTTTAGGAAATTTGAATGGGAACTCTGTAATTAAAAAAGACAACTGCGAAAATTACATCCTTACAAGAACGTCTATAAATATACGAAGGTCTATGTGGCCAGCACTCTGAATATTTAACATACTACAATATAAATTATACATGTTAAATTAATCATTAGGTTTTGTAATAAATGGCTTGGATGCATTTTTGCAGGTAATATTTCAGGTTAATATAAATCAGTTCAGAATATGCGCAAAGTAGGGAGACCGATTAAATTAACAAATCATCTCATGCTGTTTTGATTGATATCACGGTGTCCACTTTACTGTGTGTTTTAATGTATTTCCTGGGATGTTACGTCTCTTTCTTTTTTGTTGATTTGGCGGTTAATTTTACATTTTAATGAGTTTATTTAATTTAAATGACTTCAAGGAATGATTGAGAACTGATTACCCCTTCGTAATGAGGACTGTTAAAATCGTGTAAAGATTGAGAGTGATGTATTAGATGCCAGGTGTAAGATTATGTTTTCGATTTTTTTTACATGCCCCTTATATAACTCCTACTTGTTTTATACGGTAAAGAAGGCGTCGAATATAACAGAACTGGTTCTCTGCAGTTGATCATATGTTTTGAATATTAATCAAAATTTTACCTGTTGCAGTTTTGTTTTATTTATGCATTTTATAGAGATTTTAATTTTATAGAAAACAAGTTCATCATTCGTTAAAATAAATTTATACTCTTGTGCTTGGAAATAATTAAAAAAAGATGAGTATTAAAAAAAATGTTAAAATGATTTTGATAACTTTTCTTTCGTGTGCTTATTTTTCTCTCGACTCCATATTTTCCTTTCCTTTTGTTATCGCATCATTTCCGCTGCGTTAATAATTTTTAACGTCAAGATTTCCTACAGACCACTTCTAGTAACATTCCACCATTTTTCATAATGAGTTTTAATTTTTCTCTTTTCTTTTCTAATTCATCAAATGTCGTATATTACACATTTTCTCGATCCTCGCATTGTACGTTCCAACATATATAATTTTGCATTATTAACTACGTCTTTCCCACTATTATTCAATGTGTCATTTCTATGTTTATTTGGATTTGTTTTATCCGTTCGTGAAAAGTTATTGATGAATTCTATCCTCTTCCCTGAGTATATATTTTATTTGTTTGTAGAGTTTATTGTAATTGCCATCAGTTTATCCATTTCTCATTCCATACTACGTTCACGAGTTCACTCCTTCTGTTATTCCGCCATGATTTTCGTCCAAAATTAAAAAAAAAATCACGTTTTCAATTTAATTGTGAATACACTACTGAATGTCTTTCTAATGTACTTGTTGCTTCAATCAATCATAGCCTCTTTCACCCTTTCTTTCATTCCCTCACGCCCTCGGTATATATATATATATATATATATATATATATATATATATATATATATACCGAGAGCGTGAGTATATATATATATATATGTATGTATATGTATATATATATATATATATATATATGTATATATACGAGCAAACATTTAATAAAACATTTTAAACAACACTTTTAAAAAGAGGTAAACACATGTTTAATCTGTAAAGGAAACACTTGCTCAGTGGATAGTCCTTAATCCGCGAAGTTTCGAAGAAATACTTTTCTTCTCATCAGAGGGTAGGAATTAGCTAAATGCAGAATCGGATTTTGCATGCAAAAGTATTTGAGTAAGCAACAAGTAAGTCAAAGATCTTACTTGATAACAAAGAAGTGAAGCAGAGGGAATGTGGTGAATAAAAATGTGATTACACGTGAATAGATAGTCTGGTGGAAGATAAATAATACAGTGACGGTAAAATCCAAATATATAACTTCAAGAAAGTTAATTGGATTTCCATTTG